>NW_026525834.1:15000-22075 GCF_943734725.1 Anopheles marshallii | reverse complement strand
TATCTTGGTTGGTTTGCTATGGGCTGGTACGGCCTACTTGATAGGCAATGTTTCAACTCTTGGAAGCTTTCGTGGTTGCTAAGCACAGTTCGTGGCCTTCTTGATAGAAATGGCTTATGGTGGCCATGGACTTAGCCAAATTTTGAAATCTCCAACCAATCTTGGCCTGTTAGATTATCTTGGTTGGTTTGCTATGGGCTGGTACGGCCTACTTGATAGGCAATGTTTCAACTCTTGGAAGCTTTCGTGGTTGCTAAGCACAGTTCGTGGCCTTCTTGATAGAAATGGCTTATGGTGGCCATGGACTTAGCCAAATTTTTGAAATCTCCAACCAATCTTGGCCTGTTAGAGTATCTTGGTTGGGTTGCTATGGGCCGGTACGGCCTACTTGATAGGCAATGTTTCAACTCTTGGGCGCTTTCGTGGTTGCTAAGCACTGTTCGTGGCCTTCTTGATAGAAATGGCTTATGGTGGCCATGGACTTAGCCAAATTTTGAAGTCTCCAACCAATCTTGGCCTGTTAGATTATCTTGGTTGGTTTGCTATGGGCTGGTACGGCCTACTTGATAGGCAATGTTTCAACTCTTGGAAGCTTTCGTGGTTGCTTAGGATAAGAATCCCGACGAGAAAGGTTTCCCGGACTTATAAAAATAACCGATTAGCCTTTCAAGGACACATCTTCCTTGAAAGGCTAATCATGCACCACACACCACACCACCCATAGGCTTGCAAGCAGCACTCTTGTCGAGTGCAGCAAGCCTATGCTCACATCAACTACCGTACACGTACCACCATAGGCTTGCAAGCAGCACTCTTGTCGAGTGCAGCAAGCCTATGCTCATCAACTACCATACGTACCACCACAGCCTTGCAAGCAGCACTCTTGTCGAGTGCAGCAAGCCTATACTCCACGAACTAACCACTTCACCACCAAGCATGGGTCGCCTGAGAGGATCGATGCGAACGCATCTCTACAACTCGCAGCTCCCAGCCTGTAGTCCCGTCGTTTGCGGGCGGTCGAAGGTGTCGAAACTAGTTGTATCCACGGTCGACGGGAGCACAGCCACCAGGGTTCCCTGTGATAAGGTACTTCCACGTGCAGCGTACACCCGCCCGTTGCGGCTCAGTCTAGTGCTATAGCGGGGATGAGACGGCAGTGTGCACGGGGCAGCACCGACGGATCTCAGAGGGTTGTTAAGCCCGCTAGCTTCCGATCACCTAATGGGTTTATGATGCGCTATCAGCTCGGATTGGATACGACCTTAGAGGCGTTCAGGCATAATCCAGCGGACGTAGCGTCATACCAAAGTCCGGTCGAACTAGTATTGAGCCAGTGGTCCGTACCTGTGGTTCCTCTCGTACTGCACAGGAATTCCGTTAAGATAGCAGCATACAGCACACACCAGTAGGGTAAAACTAACCTGTCTCACGACGGTCTAAACCCAGCTCACGTTCCCTTGAAAGGGTGAACAATCCTACGCTTGGTGAATTTTGCTTCACAATGATAGGAAGAGCCGACATCGAAGGATCAATAAGCCACGTCGCTATGAACGCTTGGCGGCCACAAGCCAGTTATCCCTGTGTGGTGACATTCGAGCAAGTCGAGCTGTTTGGACATGGCGTGTTTTGCTCCGCAGTGAGAAGGAAAATATTGGTGCAAAAATCGTTTGGAGAGACTGGATTTTAGTTATAATCCGTTGTTAAGTGTACGTTTTAAGGGAATCGAGTGAAAACCGCGTGAAAATCGGTGCGATAATACGGAAAATAAGTAAAAAACATTCCCCATACATTTTGTATGGGGAACTATTTCCGCTATAAAAACGGGCAAAATAGACCTTTTTCGGTGCGGTTTTCAGTGAAAAAGCGAGATTGGACGCCATTTAAGCGATTAAAAGTGATAGACAGTGTTTGCCGGTGAAATTCGGCCCGAAATACGGAGTGGCAAATTCGCGCAAAGAATTACAACAACAACAACAACAACAGTGTGTGTGTATCGTGAGTTTGCGTAAAAATCCGGTCCAATCGGGCCGGAAGTGGACGGAAACGGTAGTTTTTGTGCCCGTGATCGTGTTAATGCAAAAAACCGGACGGAAATCGGACGAAAATCGCCGAAAAACAACGTGGCAAAAAAGTGCAAGGGGTGCTACCGCCGGAGCACGTGGTTTCGAGCAACGGTGTTTATTAGAAAATCGTTAATAACTTTGCGAGTTTTTATCGGATTCGTGTGCGGTTTTCACCGTTGTGATTGTTTTAACTCGTTTAATAAGATCCAAGCGAAAAAACAGTGAAAAACGCGAAAAAATTTTTTGACATTTTTTGGTGACATCCGAGTGACACATATGACCCCGCTGACGAATTTTCGAAGGTGAGCAGTCCCCCGCTGACAAATTTTCAAATTGACGGTTTTTGCTCGAAAAACTGCTCGAAACTCAAAAACACGTAGAAAAATTCTGGGAAGCTGGGGGGGTCATCGGCAGCTCGAATCTGCTCGATTTGGACAGTTTTTCATCGAGCTCGAAACTGCTCGAAACTGCTCGAATTTCCGAATTTAACTGAAAATCGCGGGGAAAAATCGGGAACGACTGGGGAAAATACGGGAAGGCGTCTGCAAGTAGGGAAACACCTCCCCCTGACCACGGAGGCCTGCTTGGGTCTCTAAAATGGCGACAACCCGAGCATCGCGTCCTCGGTCGGAGTCTACCGAGGAAAGGCCGGGGCGGTCTCTTTTGGCTGTAGAGCCGAAGGTAATGTTGACAAGAGCTTCGGTGATGGCATCGAAGTCGACGAACAACGACATGGTGGAACTGCGGAAGGTGATCGGGGAAATGTCCCTCGCAAACGAGCAGCTTCGAACCATGTGTAAAGAGCTGCAGCAAGAGCTTGTGATGCTGCGACAGCGGATTGAGGCCAATGACAACATGGCCCGCGAGGAACGAAAGTTGGCCCGGGAGGAACTGAAGCTGGCCCAGCAGCAGTTCAAAGAAGAGCTGCAATGGAACAAGCAACAGGCTCGTCAGTGGCACGAGGAGACTCAACGTCTCCGCAAGGAGCTAGAAAAGGAGACGGCAAGCCACCAGGAGCTGTTGGCGCAGATGCTTGGTTGTGGCGGCAATCAGGCACAGCAATCGCAGCTGCAGGAGCAGTCGTCTTCTTTGACGAAGCAGCAGCCCCAACGGTTGCAGAAACAACAGCAACGGCCACAACAGACGCAGGGGCCAACGCGTGGCCCTGCTCAGCAGCAACCGCTGCAGCAGCAACAACAACAGCAGCAGCAGCGGCCGTCCTATGCCAATGTGGCTGCCGAGGCATCTGGTACACAGGCGACGCAGAGTGGCGCATGGACGGTGGTGGGACCCCGCAAGGCACCACCGAAGCCGCAGCAGCAACAAACAGCAGCAGCCGGAAAAGCCACGCCCGCAACTTGCGCCACGCAAGCAGTCGACGAAAAAGAAGCTGGACGCTATAGAGGTGGCCCCAGGAGACGGTCAAACGTGGACAGACGTTTACCAGCTAGTCCGCAGCGCACCGTCGTTGGCTGAACACCAGGCGAAGCTCGGTGTGGGACGGCGAACGACGCGGGATCGGCTGGTTATGGACGTAGAGGACGGTGCTAATTCGGAAGCAATTTTTCAACGTGTGCAGGAGGTCTGCGCACAGGCCGCAGCTCCGGCCACCGCCCGCCTGGTGACGGAAACGGTAGAGGTCCGCCTGGAAGAGGTGGACCCTTTAGCGACGGCGACGGACGTGGCGACGGCGATCCAAACATTCACAGAGCAGTCGGTGAAGGAATCCGCCGTGCATTTGGTCAAGGCATGGAATGGCACGCAGACGGCATACGTCCGAATGGCAGTGAAGGCGGCAGCGAAGATTGCGCAGCAGCACGTGAAGGTGCTGCACACTTCGTGCCTAGCTACGCAGTTGACACCACTGACGCGGGGCCAGCAGCGGTGCTTCAAATGCCTGGAGCACGGACACCTGCGGCACCAATGCCGGAGCGAGATGGATTGGTCGACGCACTGCATCCGCTGCGGCCAACCGGGACACCTGGCCCGAACATGCACGGCAGCGGTCTGCTGCGTGACATGCAAGGGCCCGCACCGGGTGGGACATCCGTCCATGTCCTCGGACAACGATAAAGGTCCTGCAGATCAACCTCGGGCGCAGCAGATCAGCGCAGGACCTGATGCTGCAGACGGCGCGGGAGCTGGGGGTGGACGTTGTCATCGCCTGCGAATTATATAAGCCGCCTCGGGACAACGGCAGATGGGCGGTGGATGAGGCGCAGAGTGTGGCAGTGGTCGCCACCGGGGCTTATCCCATACAGCGTTTATGGGAAAGCGCTCATCCTGGGCTGGTGGTGGCCACAGTGGGAGGAGTGACATTCGCTAGCTGCTACGTCTCGCCAAACACCGGACCAGCGGACTTCGTCGCCTATCTCGAGGCGGTGGAGATGGCGTTGGTGGGACATCAGCACCTGGTGATGGCAGGTGATCTTAATGCATGGAGTACGGACTGGGGGAGTGCCCGCACAACATCGAGAGGGCACATCCTCAAGGGCGCTATCGACCATCTGCAGCTGGAGGTCCTCAACCGCGGCAACGTGCCCACCTTCAAGGGCAATGGGGTCGCGCGCGAGAGCGTTGTAGATGTGTCCTTCGCGAGCTCTACGGTCGCCCTTGAGGACACCTGGAGGGTCAGCCAGCGATATTCGTACAGCGACCACCGGTACGTGGAGTTCTTCGTGGGCGTTCCGGGGAGACGGTCAGCACCGCAGCAGCGTACGAAACAACACCATCGGACGCAGTCGTCTCGCCTCCCGCAGCATGCAGGAGTTCGCTGGAAGACGTCGACTTTCTGCAGGGAGGGATACCAGGCTGCGCTGATTGATTGTCGATTTGCAGAAGCGGACACGCCTGACGCGCTGGTAGGAGCGCTGTCCCTGGCCTGCGACAGGACGATGGAGCGAGTGGGCCCGCCAAAGTTCCGTCAGCCGCCTAGGCTCTACTGGTGGACTCCGGAGCTGGAACGCATGAGGCGTGAGTGCGAGGAGGCGGAAGAGAGGCATCGTGGGGCCACGGGGCCAACAGAACGGGACGCGGCTTTGGGGCGTCTGCAGGACCTTCGTAGAGGGCTGCAGCGCGGGATCCAGGAGAGTCGAAACGAGAAGCTCCAAGAGCTGATCGACGGAGTCGACAGCGACGTATTCGGACTGGGATACAAGGTGGTGATGGCCAAGCTGCGTGGTCGCACCCCGCCGGAGACGGACCGGACAGTGCTGGAGCCGATCGTGGATGCCCTGTTTCCGCTGCATCCCCCGTTCGAGTGGCCAGCCATCGAGCGAACGGCTGACGAGGAGAGGCTGCGACCCGTCACGGAAGCGGAGGTTCTCGCGCTGGCAGAACGGATGGCCCCATCCAAAGCACCTGGGCTCGATGGGATCCCGAACGCGGCGGTGAAAACCGCGATCCGTGAACACCCGCAGGCGTTTGTGCGGGTGTTTAACGACCTACTGGAACGCGGTGAGTTCCCGCGGGCTTGGAAGGAGGCGAGGCTGGTGCTGGTAGCCAAACCGGGCAAGCCACCGGGCGATCCATCGGCGAGCCGACCGCTGCTTCTGGAGGGAGCAGTCCCCAAGTTGTTCGAGAGGTGCATTCTCGAGCGCCTAAATGAACACTTGGAGGACAGCGCTGCCCCTCAACTGTCGCCGGAGCAGTACGGATTTCGTCGCGGGAGGTCAACGGTGCAGGCGATCCAGCGGGTCGTCGAGCGGGGCGAGTTCGCTCGGTCCTTCCACCGCACCAATGGACGCGATCCACGATGTCTGGTGGTGGCAGCGCTAGACGTCCAGAACGCGTTCAACACGGCCAGCTGGAGGGCGATCGCTGCGGCACTGCGTGAAAAGAACGTCCCGCCCGCGCTTCAGAGAATACTGCGCAGCTACTTCTCCGAGCGTGAGCTCGCTTACGAGACCAGCGAGGGACCAGTCCGCAGGCCGGTGTCGGCGGGGGTACCGCAGGGCTCCATCATCGGTCCTACATTGTGGAATACGATGTACGACGGAGTCCTGCGGCTGGCGTTTCCGGACGGCGTGGAGGCGATCGGCTTCGCAGACGACCTGGTGGTGCTGGCAGGTGGCACGACTCCGCAGACGGCGGCCCAGTCGGCCCAGGAGGCCATTCGCATGATCGGGGAGTGGATGGCCGACAGACACCTTAAGCTGGCGCCCGCGAAGACCGAGGTTATCATGGTGTCCACCATGCGACAGGGCTACCAGCAGCCCACGGTCGCCATCGAGGGAGTGCAGCGTCAGCCGACGCGGTGCTTGAAGTACTTGGGGGTGGTTCTGCATGACCACTTGCTGTGGACCCCACACGTAGAGTTCGCAACGGCAAAGGCGCTCCGGGTGGCGAAGGGGATCTCTCGTCTTATGCAGAATCACGGGGGCCCGAAAGGCGCGAAACGGCGACTGCTCTCTTCGGTGGTGGACTCGACGCTGCGGTACGCTGCACCGGTGTGGCACAGGGCCACCAACCTTCGGAAGTGCAGCCGAGCACTGAAGCGGGTGCAGGCGCAGTACGTGAGGCCAGTCGCCAGGACCTTCATATCGGTTCGGTATGAGGTTGCCACGGTCCTGGCGAGCGTCATCCCGATCTGCATGCAGATACAGGAGGACGCCAGATGTTATCATCAGCATCAAGCGACTGGCACTCCATTGCACCAGCTGCGCATCGAGGAGCGCGCGGCCACTTTGCGACAGTGGCAGGCAGACTGGGACGCGCTGGCGCCGGCTAGCCGGTTCACGGCCTGGGCGCATCGGGTGATCCCGGACATCGCGGCGTGGAAGAACCGTCGGTTTGGGGAGATGACGTTCCATCTCGCCCAAGTCATCTCGGGCCACGGTTTCTTCCACGAATATCTACACGTACAGCGATTCGCTCCGTCACCTGACTGTGGGTGGTGTCCAGGAGTTGCTGAGTCGGCGGCTCACGCCTTTTTCGATTGCCCGCGTTTTGCGGACGTGCGGATGGAGGTGCTGGGCGAACGGGACGCGGAGGTCATCACACCGGATTCACTT
>NW_026525834.1:0-5000 GCF_943734725.1 Anopheles marshallii | reverse complement strand
GATTTGGATGTGTACCATGGCCTTTATCAGGCACTCTCTACTAGCTCCGGAATCGAACCCTGATTCCCGCTTCCCGTCACAACCATGGTAGTCCTCTACACTACCATCAATAGTTGATGGGGCACAGTCAAGTGAAAGATCGGTACCAGACTTCAACTCAATCGGCCGATTGGTTTAACTAATAAGTGCACCGGTTCTACCACCTTCAGAAGCAGCATTCCCGGCCTGTTGCATGTATTAGCTCTGGTTTTCATCAATCTTCCCCTGCTGTGTTATACTGAGCTTATGCGGTTTCTCGATTGTCGTGCAAAGTGTGTTATCACACATACCCAATATGCTCAACTCTCATGTTCGTTTGACGCACCAAACTTTATTAGTGATGCACCACACAACAGGTTTTAATATACGCGATCGTGTGTGATTCAGTGTGAACTTGGTGCGCCAAGTCCATTTGTGATGCATCACTTAGCTAACCATCTTTCGGGACTGTTTAGGGTATGTGCTCCTCCACATCTATGCTTACTCGTACACATTCTCTGTCAATAGGTTTAAGATCGGGCATTCTACCATATCATTGCCTTAATGCTTTCAAATCAAGGCTACCAGGGTAGCCTAATTGCGTTCGAAACTCAACTTGTGAGCTGTCGGCCCTAGAAGTTTTTTAGGCTGCTAGGACCTCTCTCTATATTTTGCCTTTGGACTTCTCGAAGCTCAACTTGTGAGCAGTTCCATGCACCACTACCCGTATCTCTTAGCTTAGTTCTAGCCATGTGCGTTCAAAGCTCAACGTTAAGCTGTGTCCTGCACCACAATCGTTATATAATAAGCTTATCTCTAAGCTTTTTTGCGTTCAATGCTCAACGTTAAGCTATCCCTTCGCTTAGAACCTCGCTCTACATTTTGCCTTTGGACTTCTCGAAGCTCAACTTGTGAGCAGTTCCATGCACCACTATAGGTATCTCTTAGCTTAGTTCTAGCCATGTGCGTTCAAAGCTCAACGTTAAGCGGCCTCATGCACCACAACCCTTGTATCTTAAGCTTATCTCTAAGCTTTTTTGCGTTCAATGCTCAACGTTAAGCTATCCCTTCGCTTAGAACCTCGCTCTATATTCAACTTTCAGATACCTCAAAGCTCAACTTATGTGGTCTGCTATTGCTCTTGAACGGGTACAATATCTGGCAGAGGGGGGTTTTTGGCCCAAAATATGCAATATTAGTTTAACCTCGGCCGCAGAACCACATTTGACCAGGTCGAGAAAAAAATTTTTTCGTGACGACCTGGTCCCCCATAGTAGGGAATGAACATGACATCTTAACCATATTTGACCATTTTCAAATTTCTCGTCGCGGAATGATGACTTTACTAGTAAAATTTGTTCCGGGTAGGGACCTCCCATACAAAATTTTCATCGCTCCAAAAGTGATTTCGTTTCACTTTTCAACATTTACAAGGTCCATAAATCATGTTTTGAGACGATATGGAAAAAAAAATTTTTTGCCCGTCTCGACCAACTCGACCGATGGTGACCACAGCAGGGTGCTCCATACAAATTTTCCTTATGTGGAATTTTTCAGTGTAAAATAAGGTTTCTCCAATCGATCGCGGGTTTCACTTTTCATCATTTGCTAGGTCTAACTATGATGTTTTGAGTGGTCCCGCAAAAATTTTTTCTCTTAGCCAGTCGACCCTTTCGTCCATGTCGGTGTGTTCTGCAGTAGGGTGCTCCATACAAATTTTCCTTATGTGGAATTTTTCAGTGTAAAATAAGGTTTCTCCAATCGATCGCGGGTTTCACTTTTCATCATTTGCTAGGTCTAACTATGATGTTTTGAGTGGTCCCGCAAAAATTTTTTCTTGGACCGGGCCTTCCTTCCCGGCCCTGTCGGTGTGCTCTGCAGTAGGGTGCTCCATACAAATTTTCCTTATGTGGAATTTTTCAGTGTAAAATAAGGTTTCTCCAATCGATCGCGGGTTTCACTTTTCATCATTTGCTAGGTCTAACTATGATGTTTTGAGTGGTCCCGCAAAAATTTTTTCTTGGACCGGGCCTTCCTTCCCGGCCCTGTCGGTGTGCTCTGCAGTAGGGTGCTCCATACAAATTTTGCTTATGTGGAATTTTTCAGTGTAAAATAAGGTTTCTCCAATCGATCGCGGGTTTCACTTTTCATCATTTGCTAGGTCTAACTATGATGTTTTGAGTGGTCCCGCAAAAATTTTTTCTTGGACCGGGCCTTCCTTCCCGGCCCTGTCGGTGTGCTCTGCAGTAGGGTGCTCCATACAAATTTTGCTTATGTGGAATTTTTCAGTGTAAAATAAGGTTTCTCCAATCGATCGCGGGTTTCACTTTTCATCATTTGCTAGGTCTAACTATGATGTTTTGAGTGGTCCCGCAAAAATTTTTTCTCTTGGCCAGTCGACCCTTTCGTCCATGTCGGTGTGTTCTGCAGTAGGGTGCTCCATACAAATTTTCCTTATGTGGAATTTTTCAGTGTAAAATAAGGTTTCTCCAATCGATCGCGGGTTTCACTTTTCATCATTTGCTAGGTCTAACTATGATGTTTTGAGTGGTCCCGCAAAAATTTTTTCTCTTCGCCAGTCGACCCTTTCGTCCATGTCGGTGTGCTCTGCAGTAGGGTGCTCCATACAAATTTTCCTTATGTGGAATTTTTCAGTGTAAAATAAGGTTTCTCCAATCGATCGCGGGTTTCACTTTTCATCATTTGCTAGGTCTAACTATGATGTTTTGAGTGGTCCCGCAAAAATTTTTTCTTGGACCGGGCCTTCCTTCCCGGCCCTGTCGGTGTGCTCTGCAGTAGGGTGCTCCATACAAATTTTCCTTATGTGGAATTTTTCAGTGTAAAATAAGGTTTCTCCAATCGATCGCGGGTTTCACTTTTCATCATTTGCTAGGTCTAACTATGATGTTTTGAGTGGTCCCGCAAAAATTTTTTCTTGGACCGGGCCTTCCTTCCCGGCCCTGTCGGTGTGCTCTGCAGTAGGGTGCTCCATACAAATTTTCCTTATGTGGAATTTTTCAGTGTAAAATAAGGTTTCTCCAATCGATCGCGGGTTTCACTTTTCATCATTTGCTAGGTCTAACTATGATGTTTTGAGTGGTCCCGCAAAAATTTTTTCTTGGACCGGGCCTTCCTTCCCGGCCCTGTCGGTGTGCTCTGCAGTAGGGTGCTCCATACAAATTTTCCTTATGTGGAATTTTTCAGTGTAAAATAAGGTTTCTCCAATCGATCGCGGGTTTCACTTTTCATCATTTGCTAGGTCTAACTATGATGTTTTGAGTGGTCCCGCAAAAATTTTTTCTTGGACCGGGCCTTCCTTCCCGGCCCTGTCGGTGTGCTCTGCAGTAGGGTGCTCCATACAAATATTCCTTATGTGGAATTTTTCAGTGTAAAATAAGGTTTCTCCAATCGATCGCGGGTTTCACTTTTCATCATTTGCTAGGTCTAACTATGATGTTTTGAGTGGTCCCGCAAAAATTTTTTCTCTTAGCCAGTCGACCCTTTCGTCCATGTCGGTGTGCTCTGCAGTAGGGTGCTCCATACAAATTTTCCTTATGTGGAATTTTTCAGTGTAAAATAAGGTTTCTCCAATCGATCGCGGGTTTCACTTTTCATCATTTGCTAGGTCTAACTATGATGTTTTGAGTGGTCCCGCAAAAATTTTTTCTTGGACCGGGCCTTCCTTCCCGGCCCTGTCGGTGTGCTCTGCAGTAGGGTGCTCCATACAAATTTTCCTTATGTGGAATTTTTCAGTGTAAAATAAGGTTTCTCCAATCGATCGCGGGTTTCACTTTTCATCATTTGCTAGGTCTAACTATGATGTTTTGAGTGGTCCCGCAAAAATTTTTTCTTGGACCGGGCCTTCCTTCCCGGCCCTGTCGGTGTGCTCTGCAGTAGGGTGCTCCATACAAATTTTCCTTATGTGGAATTTTTCAGTGTAAAATAAGGTTTCTCCAATCGATCGCGGGTTTCACTTTTCATCATTTGCTAGGTCTAACTATGATGTTTTGAGTGGTCCCGCAAAAATTTTTTCTTGGACCGGGCCTTCCTTCCCGGCCCTGTCGGTGTGCTCTGCAGTAGGGTGCTCCATACAAATATTCCTTATGTGGAATTTTTCAGTGTAAAATAAGGTTTCTCCAATCGATCGCGGGTTTCACTTTTCATCATTTGCTAGGTCTAACTATGATGTTTTGAGTGGTCCCGCAAAAATTTTTTCTCTTAGCCAGTCGACCCTTTCGTCCATGTCGGTGTGCTCTGCAGTAGGGTGCTCCATACAAATTTTCCTTATGTGGAATTTTTCAGTGTAAAATAAGGTTTCTCCAATCGATCGCGGGTTTCACTTTTCATCATTTGCTAGGTCTAACTATGATGTTTTGAGTGGTCCCGCAAAAATTTTTTCTTGGACCGGGCCTTCCTTCCCGGCCCTGTCGGTGTGTTCTGCAGTAGGGTGCTCCATACAAATTTTCCTTATGTGGAATTTTTCAGTGTAAAATAAGGTTTCTCCAATCGATCGCGGGTTTCACTTTTCATCATTTGCTAGGTCTAACTATGATGTTTTGAGTGGTCCCGCAAAAATTTTTTCTTGGACCGGGCCTTCCTTCCCGGCCCTGTCGGTGTGCTCTGCAGTAGGGTGCTCCATACAAATTTTCCTTATGTGGAATTTTTCAGTGTAAAATAAGGTTTCTCCAATCGATCGCGGGTTTCACTTTTCATCATTTGCTAGGTCTAACTATGATGTTTTGAGTGGTCCCGCAAAAATTTTTTCTTGGACCGGGCCTTCCTTCCCGGCCCTGTCGGTGTGCTCTGCAGTAGGGTGCTCCATACAAATTTTCCTTATGTGGAATTTTTCAGTGTAAAATAAGGTTTCTCCAATCGATCGCGGGTTTCACTTTTCATCATTTGCTAGGTCTAACTATGATGTTTTGAGTGGTCCCGCAAAAATTTTTTCTTGGACCGGGCCTTCCTTCCCGGCCCTGTCGGTG
>NW_026525833.1:20000-22108 GCF_943734725.1 Anopheles marshallii | reverse complement strand
CGACAGGGCCGGGAAGGAAGGCCCGGTTCAAGAAAAAATTTTTGCGGGACCACTCAAAACATCATAGTTAGACCTAGCAAATGATGAAAAGTGAAACCCGCGATCGATTGGAGAAACCTTATTTTACACTGAAAAATTCCACATAAGCAAAATTTGTATGGAGCACCCTACTGCAGAGCACACCGACAGGGCCGGGAAGGAAGGCCCGGTCCAAGAAAAAATTTTTGCGGGACCACTCAAAACATCATAGTTAGACCTAGCAAATGATGAAAAGTGAAACCCGCGATCGATTGGAGAAACCTTATTTTACACTGAAAAATTCCACATAAGGAAAATATGTATGGAGCACCCTACTGCAGAGCACACCGACAGGGCCGGGAAGGAAGGCCCGGTCCAAGAAAAAATTTTTGCGGGACCACTCAAAACATCATAGTTAGACCTAGCAAATGATGAAAAGTGAAACCCGCGATCGATTGGAGAAACCTTATTTTACACTGAAAAATTCCACATAAGCAAAATTTGTATGGAGCACCCTACTGCAGAACACACCGACAGGGCCGGGAAGGAAGGCCCGGTCCAAGAAAAAATTTTTGCGGGACCACTCAAAACATCATAGTTAGACCTAGCAAATGATGAAAAGTGAAACCCGCGATCGATTGGAGAAACCTTATTTTACACTGAAAAATTCCACATAAGCAAAATTTGTATGGAGCACCCTACTGCAGAACACACCGACAGGGCCGGGAAGGAAGGCCCGGTCCAAGAAAAAAATTTTGCGGGACCACTCAAAACATCATAGTTAGACCTAGCAAATGATGAAAAGTGAAACCCGCGATCGATTGGAGAAACCTTATTTTACACTGAAAAATTCCACATAAGGAAAATTTGTATGGAGCACCCTACTGCAGAGCACACCGACATGGACGAAAGGGTCGACTGGCTAAGAGAAAAAATTTTTGCGGGACCACTCAAAACATCATAGTTAGACCTAGCAAATGATGAAAAGTGAAACCCGCGATCGATTGGAGAAACCTTATTTTACACTGAAAAATTCCACATAAGGAAAATTTGTATGGAGCACCCTACTGCAGAGCACACCGACAGGGCCGGGAAGGAAGGCCCGGTCCAAGAAAAAATTTTTGCGGGACCACTCAAAACATCATAGTTAGACCTAGCAAATGATGAAAAGTGAAACCCGCGATCGATTGGAGAAACCTTATTTTACACCGAAAAATTCCACATAAGGAAAATTTGTATGGAGCACCCTACTGTGGTCACCATCGGTCGAGTTGGTCGAGACGGGCAAAAAATTTTTTTTTCCATATCGTCTCAAAACATGATTTATGGACCTTGTAAATGTTGAAAAGTGAAACGAAATCACTTTTGGAGCGATGAAAATTTTGTATGGGAGGTCCCTACCCGGACAAATTTTACTAGTAAAGTCATCATTCCGCGACGAGAAATTTGAAAATGGTCAAATATGGTTAAGATGTCATGTTCATTCCCTACTATGGGGGACCAGGTCGTCACGAAAAATTTTTTTTCTCGACCTGGTCAAATGTGGTTCTGCGACGGAGGTTAAACTAATATTGCATAATTTGGCCCAAAAACCCCCCTCTGTCAGAGAACGAAGCCCTTCAAGCTCGATAGCAGACCACATAAGTTGAACTTTGAGGTATCTGAAAGTTGAATATAGAGCGAGGTTCTAAGCGAAGGGATAGCTTAACGTTGAGCATTGAACGCAAAAAAGCTTAGAGATAAGCTTATTATATAAGGATTGTGGTGCAGAACACAGCTTAACGTTGAGCTTTGAACGCACATGGCTAGAACTAAGCTAAGAGATACCTATAGTGGTGCATGGAACTGCTCACAAGTTGAGCTTCGAGAAGTCCAAAGGCAAAATGTAGAGCGAGGTTCTAAGCGAAGGGATAGCTTAACGTTGAGCATTGAACGCAAAAAAGCTTAGAGATAAGCTTATTATATAACGATTGTGGTGCAGGACACAGCTTAACGTTGAGCTTTGAACGCACATGGCTAGAACTAAGCTAAGAGATACGGGTAGTGGTGCATGGAACTGCTCACAAGTTGAGCTTCGAGAAGTCCAAAGG
>NW_026525833.1:0-10000 GCF_943734725.1 Anopheles marshallii | reverse complement strand
GGAACGTGAGCTGGGTTTAGACCGTCGTGAGACAGGTTAGTTTTACCCTACTGGTGTGTGCTGTATGCTGCTATCTTAACGGAATTCCTGTGCAGTACGAGAGGAACCACAGGTACGGACCACTGGCTCAATACTAGTTCGACCGGACTTTGGTATGACGCTACGTCCGCTGGATTATGCCTGAACGCCTCTAAGGTCGTATCCAATCCGAGCTGATAGCGCATCATAAACCCATTAGGTGATCGGAAGCTAGCGGGCTTAACAACCCTCTGAGATCCGTCGGTGCTGCCCCGTGCACACTGCCGTCTCATCCCCGCTATAGCACTAGACTGAGCCGCAACGGGCGGGTGTACGCTGCACGTGGAAGTACCTTATCACAGGGAACCCTGGTGGCTGTGCTCCCGTCGACCGTGGATACAACTAGTTTCGACACCTTCGACCGCCCGCAAACGACGGGACTACAGGCTGGGAGCTGCGAGTTGTAGAGATGCGTTCGCATCGATCCTCTCAGGCGACCCATGCTTGGTGGTGAAGTGGTTAGTTCGTGGAGTATAGGCTTGCTGCACTCGACAAGAGTGCTGCTTGCAAGGCTGTGGTGGTACGTATGGTAGTTGATGAGCATAGGCTTGCTGCACTCGACAAGAGTGCTGCTTGCAAGCCTATGGTGGTACGTGTACGGTAGTTGATGTGAGCATAGGCTTGCTGCACTCGACAAGAGTGCTGCTTGCAAGCCTATGGGTGGTGTGGTGTGTGGTGCATGATTAGCCTTTCAAGGAAGATGTGTCCTTGGGGCTAATCGGTTATTTTTATAAGTCCGGGAAACCTTTCTCGTCGGGATTCTTATCCTAAGCAACCACGAAAGCTTCCAAGAGTTGAAACATTGCCTATCAAGTAGGCCGTACCAGCCCATAGCAAACCAACCAAGATAATCTAACAGGCCAAGATTGGTTGGAGACTTCAAAATTTGGCTAAGTCCATGGCCACCATAAGCCATTTCTATCAAGAAGGCCACGAACAGTGCTTAGCAACCACGAAAGCGCCCAAGAGTTGAAACATTGCCTATCAAGTAGGCCGTAGCAGCCCATAGCAACCCAACCAAGATAATCTAACAGGCCAAGATTGGTTGGAGATTTCAAAATTTGGCTAAGTCCAGATTTTTTTACCCTTCGGGAAAACAACCCTAGTTCACCAAGTTGAACGCGAAAAACTGTCCATAGGATACGCACAAAACGTTTATTGAGTTGGTCACCATATGTGGAAATTATGGTGAAAATAAGCCAAGTTCCGGAGTTTTTAACTCACACGAAACCACGAAAAACTTTCATTAGGAAAACTTGGTTGGAGCACCCTACTGCAGAACACACCGACATGGACGAAAGGGTTGACTGGCTAAGAGAAAAAATTTTTGCGGGACCACTCAAAACATCATAGTTAGACCTAGCAAATGATGAAAAGTGAAACCCGCGATCGATTGGAGAAACCTTATTTTACACTGAAAAATTCCACATAAGGAAAATTTGTATGGAGCACCCTACTGCAGAGCACACCGACAGGGCCGGGAAGGAAGGCCCGGTCCAAGAAAAAATTTTTGCGGGACCACTCAAAACATCATAGTTAGACCTAGCAAATGATGAAAAGTGAAACCCGCGATCGATTGGAGAAACCTTATTTTACACTGAAAAATTCCACATAAGGAAAATTTGTATGGAGCACCCTACTGCAGAACACACCGACAGGGCCGGGAAGGAAGGCCCGGTCCAAGAAAAAATTTTTGCGGGACCACTCAAAACATCATAGTTAGACCTAGCAAATGATGAAAAGTGAAACCCGCGATCGATTGGAGAAACCTTATTTTACACTGAAAAATTCCACATAAGGAAAATTTGTATGGAGCACCCTACTGCAGAGCACACCGACAGGGCCGGGAAGGAAGGCCCGGTCCAAGAAAAAATTTTTGCGGGACCACTCAAAACATCATAGTTAGACCTAGCAAATGATGAAAAGTGAAACCCGCGATCGATTGGAGAAACCTTATTTTACACTGAAAAATTCCACATAAGGAAAATTTGTATGGAGCACCCTACTGCAGAACACACCGACATGGACGAAAGGGTCGACTGGCTAAGAGAAAAAATTTTTGCGGGACCACTCAAAACATCATAGTTAGACCTAGCAAATGATGAAAAGTGAAACCCGCGATCGATTGGAGAAACCTTATTTTACACTGAAAAATTCCACATAAGGAAAATATGTATGGAGCACCCTACTGCAGAGCACACCGACAGGGCCGGGAAGGAAGGCCCGGTCCAAGAAAAAATTTTTGCGGGACCACTCAAAACATCATAGTTAGACCTAGCAAATGATGAAAAGTGAAACCCGCGATCGATTGGAGAAACCTTATTTTACACTGAAAAATTCCACATAAGGAAAATTTGTATGGAGCACCCTACTGCAGAGCACACCGACATGGACGAAAGGGTCGACTGGCTAAGAGAAAAAATTTTTGCGGGACCACTCAAAACATCATAGTTAGACCTAGCAAATGATGAAAAGTGAAACCCGCGATCGATTGGAGAAACCTTATTTTACACTGAAAAATTCCACATAAGCAAAATTTGTATGGAGCACCCTACTGCAGAACACACCGACAGGGCCGGGAAGGAAGGCCCGGTCCAAGAAAAAATTTTTGCGGGACCACTCAAAACATCATAGTTAGACCTAGCAAATGATGAAAAGTGAAACCCGCGATCGATTGGAGAAACCTTATTTTACACTGAAAAATTCCACATAAGGAAAATTTGTATGGAGCACCCTACTGCAGAACACACCGACAGGGCCGGGAAGGAAGGCCCGGTCCAAGAAAAAATTTTTGCGGGACCACTCAAAACATCATAGTTAGACCTAGCAAATGATGAAAAGTGAAACCCGCGATCGATTGGAGAAACCTTATTTTACACTGAAAAATTCCACATAAGGAAAATTTGTATGGAGCACCCTACTGCAGAGCACACCGACAGGGCCGGGAAGGAAGGCCCGGTCCAAGAAAAAATTTTTGCGGGACCACTCAAAACATCATAGTTAGACCTAGCAAATGATGAAAAGTGAAACCCGCGATCGATTGGAGAAACCTTATTTTACACTGAAAAATTCCACATAAGGAAAATTTGTATGGAGCACCCTACTGCAGAACACACCGACAGGGCCGGGAAGGAAGGCCCGGTCCAAGAAAAAATTTTTGCGGGACCACTCAAAACATCATAGTTAGACCTAGCAAATGATGAAAAGTGAAACCCGCGATCGATTGGAGAAACCTTATTTTACACTGAAAAATTCCACATAAGGAAAATATGTATGGAGCACCCTACTGCAGAGCACACCGACAGGGCCGGGAAGGAAGGCCCGGTCCAAGAAAAAATTTTTGCGGGACCACTCAAAACATCATAGTTAGACCTAGCAAATGATGAAAAGTGAAACCCGCGATCGATTGGAGAAACCTTATTTTACACTGAAAAATTCCACATAAGCAAAATTTGTATGGAGCACCCTACTGCAGAACACACCGACAGGGCCGGGAAGGAAGGCCCGGTTCAAGAAAAAATTTTTGCGGGACCACTCAAAACATCATAGTTAGACCTAGCAAATGATGAAAAGTGAAACCCGCGATCGATTGGAGAAACCTTATTTTACACTGAAAAATTCCACATAAGCAAAATTTGTATGGAGCACCCTACTGCAGAACACACCGACAGGGCCGGGAAGGAAGGCCCGGTCCAAGAAAAAATTTTTGCGGGACCACTCAAAACATCATAGTTAGACCTAGCAAATGATGAAAAGTGAAACCCGCGATCGATTGGAGAAACCTTATTTTACACTGAAAAATTCCACATAAGGAAAATATGTATGGAGCACCCTACTGCAGAGCACACCGACAGGGCCGGGAAGGAAGGCCCGGTCCAAGAAAAAATTTTTGCGGGACCACTCAAAACATCATAGTTAGACCTAGCAAATGATGAAAAGTGAAACCCGCGATCGATTGGAGAAACCTTATTTTACACTGAAAAATTCCACATAAGCAAAATTTGTATGGAGCACCCTACTGCAGAACACACCGACAGGGCCGGGAAGGAAGGCCCGGTCCAAGAAAAAATTTTTGCGGGACCACTCAAAACATCATAGTTAGACCTAGCAAATGATGAAAAGTGAAACCCGCGATCGATTGGAGAAACCTTATTTTACACTGAAAAATTCCACATAAGCAAAATTTGTATGGAGCACCCTACTGCAGAACACACCGACAGGGCCGGGAAGGAAGGCCCGGTCCAAGAAAAAAATTTTGCGGGACCACGCAAAACATCATAGTTAGACCTAGCAAATGATGAAAAGTGAAACCCGCGATCGATTGGAGAAACCTTATTTTACACTGAAAAATTCCACATAAGGAAAATTTGTATGGAGCACCCTACTGCAGAGCACACCGACATGGACGAAAGGGTCGACTGGCTAAGAGAAAAAATTTTTGCGGGACCACTCAAAACATCATAGTTAGACCTAGCAAATGATGAAAAGTGAAACCCGCGATCGATTGGAGAAACCTTATTTTACACTGAAAAATTCCACATAAGGAAAATTTGTATGGAGCACCCTACTGCAGAGCACACCGACAGGGCCGGGAAGGAAGGCCCGGTCCAAGAAAAAATTTTTGCGGGACCACTCAAAACATCATAGTTAGACCTAGCAAATGATGAAAAGTGAAACCCGCGATCGATTGGAGAAACCTTATTTTACACTGAAAAATTCCACATAAGGAAAATTTGTATGGAGCACCCTACTGCAGAACACACCGACAGGGCCGGGAAGGAAGGCCCGGTCCAAGAAAAAATTTTTGCGGGACCACTCAAAACATCATAGTTAGACCTAGCAAATGATGAAAAGTGAAACCCGCGATCGATTGGAGAAACCTTATTTTACACTGAAAAATTCCACATAAGGAAAATTTGTATGGAGCACCCTACTGCAGAGCACACCGACAGGGCCGGGAAGGAAGGCCCGGTCCAAGAAAAAATTTTTGCGGGACCACTCAAAACATCATAGTTAGACCTAGCAAATGATGAAAAGTGAAACCCGCGATCGATTGGAGAAACCTTATTTTACACTGAAAAATTCCACATAAGGAAAATTTGTATGGAGCACCCTACTGCAGAACACACCGACATGGACGAAAGGGTCGACTGGCTAAGAGAAAAAATTTTTGCGGGACCACTCAAAACATCATAGTTAGACCTAGCAAATGATGAAAAGTGAAACCCGCGATCGATTGGAGAAACCTTATTTTACACTGAAAAATTCCACATAAGGAAAATATGTATGGAGCACCCTACTGCAGAGCACACCGACAGGGCCGGGAAGGAAGGCCCGGTCCAAGAAAAAATTTTTGCGGGACCACTCAAAACATCATAGTTAGACCTAGCAAATGATGAAAAGTGAAACCCGCGATCGATTGGAGAAACCTTATTTTACACTGAAAAATTCCACATAAGGAAAATTTGTATGGAGCACCCTACTGCAGAGCACACCGACATGGACGAAAGGGTCGACTGGCTAAGAGAAAAAATTTTTGCGGGACCACTCAAAACATCATAGTTAGACCTAGCAAATGATGAAAGTGAAACCCGCGATCGATTGGAGAAACCTTATTTTACACTGAAAAATTCCACATAAGCAAAATTTGTATGGAGCACCCTACTGCAGAACACACCGACAGGGCCGGGAAGGAAGGCCCGGTCCAAGAAAAAATTTTTGCGGGACCACTCAAAACATCATAGTTAGACCTAGCAAATGATGAAAAGTGAAACCCGCGATCGATTGGAGAAACCTTATTTTACACTGAAAAATTCCACATAAGGAAAATTTGTATGGAGCACCCTACTGCAGAGCACACCGACAGGGCCGGGAAGGAAGGCCCGGTCCAAGAAAAAATTTTTGCGGGACCACTCAAAACATCATAGTTAGACCTAGCAAATGATGAAAAGTGAAACCCGCGATCGATTGGAGAAACCTTATTTTACACTGAAAAATTCCACATAAGGAAAATTTGTATGGAGCACCCTACTGCAGAGCACACCGACAGGGCCGGGAAGGAAGGCCCGGTCCAAGAAAAAATTTTTGCGGGACCACTCAAAACATCATAGTTAGACCTAGCAAATGATGAAAAGTGAAACCCGCGATCGATTGGAGAAACCTTATTTTACACTGAAAAATTCCACATAAGGAAAATTTGTATGGAGCACCCTACTGCAGAACACACCGACAGGGCCGGGAAGGAAGGCCCGGTCCAAGAAAAAATTTTTGCGGGACCACTCAAAACATCATAGTTAGACCTAGCAAATGATGAAAAGTGAAACCCGCGATCGATTGGAGAAACCTTATTTTACACTGAAAAATTCCACATAAGGAAAATATGTATGGAGCACCCTACTGCAGAGCACACCGACAGGGCCGGGAAGGAAGGCCCGGTCCAAGAAAAAATTTTTGCGGGACCACTCAAAACATCATAGTTAGACCTAGCAAATGATGAAAAGTGAAACCCGCGATCGATTGGAGAAACCTTATTTTACACTGAAAAATTCCACATAAGCAAAATTTGTATGGAGCACCCTACTGCAGAACACACCGACAGGGCCGGGAAGGAAGGCCCGGTTCAAGAAAAAATTTTTGCGGGACCACTCAAAACATCATAGTTAGACCTAGCAAATGATGAAAAGTGAAACCCGCGATCGATTGGAGAAACCTTATTTTACACTGAAAAATTCCACATAAGCAAAATTTGTATGGAGCACCCTACTGCAGAACACACCGACAGGGCCGGGAAGGAAGGCCCGGTCCAAGAAAAAATTTTTGCGGGACCACTCAAAACATCATAGTTAGACCTAGCAAATGATGAAAAGTGAAACCCGCGATCGATTGGAGAAACCTTATTTTACACTGAAAAATTCCACATAAGGAAAATATGTATGGAGCACCCTACTGCAGAGCACACCGACAGGGCCGGGAAGGAAGGCCCGGTCCAAGAAAAAATTTTTGCGGGACCACTCAAAACATCATAGTTAGACCTAGCAAATGATGAAAAGTGAAACCCGCGATCGATTGGAGAAACCTTATTTTACACTGAAAAATTCCACATAAGCAAAATTTGTATGGAGCACCCTACTGCAGAGCACACCGACAGGGCCGGGAAGGAAGGCCCGGTCCAAGAAAAAATTTTTGCGGGACCACTCAAAACATCATAGTTAGACCTAGCAAATGATGAAAAGTGAAACCCGCGATCGATTGGAGAAACCTTATTTTACACTGAAAAATTCCACATAAGCAAAATTTGTATGGAGCACCCTACTGCAGAACACACCGACAGGGCCGGGAAGGAAGGCCCGGTCCAAGAAAAAAATTTTGCGGGACCACTCAAAACATCATAGTTAGACCTAGCAAATGATGAAAAGTGAAACCCGCGATCGATTGGAGAAACCTTATTTTACACTGAAAAATTCCACATAAGGAAAATTTGTATGGAGCACCCTACTGCAGAGCACACCGACATGGACGAAAGGGTCGACTGGCTAAGAGAAAAAATTTTTGCGGGACCACTCAAAACATCATAGTTAGACCTAGCAAATGATGAAAAGTGAAACCCGCGATCGATTGGAGAAACCTTATTTTACACTGAAAAATTCCACATAAGGAAAATTTGTATGGAGCACCCTACTGCAGAGCACACCGACAGGGCCGGGAAGGAAGGCCCGGTCCAAGAAAAAATTTTTGCGGGACCACTCAAAACATCATAGTTAGACCTAGCAAATGATGAAAAGTGAAACCCGCGATCGATTGGAGAAACCTTATTTTACACCGAAAAATTCCACATAAGGAAAATTTGTATGGAGCACCCTACTGTGGTCACCATCGGTCGAGTTGGTCGAGACGGGCAAAAAATTTTTTTTTCCATATCGTCTCAAAACATGATTTATGGACCTTGTAAATGTTGAAAAGTGAAACGAAATCACTTTTGGAGCGATGAAAATTTTGTATGGGAGGTCCCTACCCGGAACAAATTTTACTAGTAAAGTCATCATTCCGCGACGAGAAATTTGAAAATGGTCAAATATGGTTAAGATGTCATGTTCATTCCCTACTATGGGGGACCAGGTCGTCACGAAAAATTTTTTTTCTCGACCTGGTCAAATGTGGTTCTGCGACGGAGGTTAAACTAATATTGCATAATTTGGCCCAAAAACCCCCCTCTGTCAGAGAACGAAGCCCTTCAAGCTCGATAGCAGACCACATAAGTTGAACTTTGAGGTATCTGAAAGTTGAATATAGAGCGAGGTTCTAAGCGAAGGGATAGCTTAACGTTGAGCATTGAACGCAAAAAAGCTTAGAGATAAGCTTATTATATAAGGATTGTGGTGCAGAACACAGCTTAACGTTGAGCTTTGAACGCACATGGCTAGAACTAAGCTAAGAGATACCTATAGTGGTGCATGGAACTGCTCACAAGTTGAGCTTCGAGAAGTCCAAAGGCAAAATGTAGAGCGAGGTTCTAAGCGAAGGGATAGCTTAACGTTGAGCATTGAACGCAAAAAAGCTTAGAGATAAGCTTATTATATAACGATTGTGGTGCAGGACACAGCTTAACGTTGAGCTTTGAACGCACATGGCTAGAACTAAGCTAAGAGATACGGGTAGTGGTGCATGGAACTGCTCACAAGTTGAGCTTCGAGAAGTCCAAAGGCAAAATGTAGAGCGAGGTCCTAGCAGCCTAAAAAACTTCTAGGGCCGACAGCTCACAAGTTGAGTTTCGAACGCAATTAGGTTACCTTGGTAGCCTGAATTTGAAAGCATTAAGGCAATGATATGGTAGAATGCCCGATCTTAAACCTATTGACAGAGAATGTGTACGAGTAAGCATAGATGTGGAGGAGCACATACCCTAAACAGTCCCGAAAGATGGTTAGCTAAGTGATGCATCACAAATGGACTTGGCGCACCAAGTTCACACTGAAACACACACGATCGCGTATATTAAAACCTGTTGTGTGGTGCATCACTAATAAAGTTTGGTGCGTCAAACGAACATGAGAGTTGAGCATATTGGGTATGTGTGATAACACACTTTGCACGACAATCGAGAAACCGCATAAGCTCAGTATAACACAGCAGGGAAAGATTGATGAAAACCAGAGCTAATACATGCAACAGGCCGGGAATGCTGCTTCTGAAGGTGGTAGGACCGGTGCACTTATTAGTTAAACCAATCGGCCGATTGAGTTGAAGTCTGGTACCGATCTTTCACTTGACTGTGCCCCATCAACTATTGATGGTAGTGTAGAGGACTACCATGGTTGTGACGGGAAGCGGGAATCAGGGTTCGATTCCGGAGCTAGTAGAGAGTGCCTGATAAAGGCCATGGTACACATCCAAATCAGGAAAGCAGCAGGAAACACTACCATACATTGCCAGGTGCATAGGAGGATTGCAAGCCCGTAAATTGCCCGATCATAGCCAGCGATGCTGAGAACGGAATTTATTCCTTCGATCGTCGTTGGTTCACATGTTTACTGATGGTTGTACGAACACCATACCCGGTGGTAAGTACAGTGGAGCTCGCCTTCACAACATAATGTTCACCAGTTGGACGCATAGATTGGAATAGCTCACATAGTGTTGGATTGCTGGAAACACACATTCCAGACTGCTCCGGTAGTCATGGAAAGGAGAGGATTGCAAGCCCGTAAATTGCCCGATTATAGCCAACGATGCTGAGAACGGAATTTATTCCTTCGATCGTCGTTGGTTCACATGTTTACTGATGGTTGTACGAACACCATACCCGGTGGTAAGTACAGTGGAGCTCGCCTTCACAACATAATGTTCACCAGTTGGACGCATAGATTGGAATAGCTCACAAGTGTTGGAAAGTTGAACGCACGTTGAAGACCGCTACTGTGGTCTT
>NW_026525832.1:15000-20000 GCF_943734725.1 Anopheles marshallii | reverse complement strand
CATGCGAACCAACGACGATCGAAGGAATGAATTCCGATCTCAGCATCGTTGGCTATGATCGGACAATTTACGGGCTTGCAATCCTCTACTTTCCAAGACCACAAGTAGCGGTCTTCAACGTGCGTTCAACTTTCCAACACTTGTGAGCTATTCCAATCTATGCGTCCAACTGGTGAACATTATGTTGTGAAGGCGAGCTCCACTGTACTTACCACCGGGTATGGTGTTCGTACAACCATCAGTAAACATGTGAACCAACGACGATCGAAGGAATAAATTCCGTTCTCAGCATCGTTGGCTATAATCGGGCAATTTACGGGCTTGCAATCCTCTCCTTTCCATGACCACCGGAGCAGTCTGGAATGTGTTGTTTCCAGCAATCCAACACTATGTGAGCTATTCCAATCTATGCGTTCAACTGGTGAACATTATTTTGTGAAGGCGAGCTCCACTGTACTTACCACCGGGTATGGTGTTCGTACAACCATCAGTAAACATGTGAACCAACGACGATCGAAGGAATAAATTCCGTTCTCAGCATCGCTGGCTATGATCGGGCAATTTACGGGCTTGCAATCCTCCTATGCACCTGGCAATGTATGGTAGTGTTTCCTGCTGCTTTCCTGATTTGGATGTGTACCATGGCCTTTATCAGGCACTCTCTACTAGCTCCGGAATCGAACCCTGATTCCCGCTCCCGTCACAACCATGGTAGTCCTCTACACTACCATCAATAGTTGATGGGGCACAGTCAAGTGAAAGATCGGTACCAGACTTCAACTCAATCGGCCGATTGGTTTAACTAATAAGTGCACCGGTCCTACCACCTTCAGAAGCAGCATTCCCGGCCTGTTGCATGTATTAGCTCTGGTTTTCATCAATCTTCCCCTGCTGTGTTATACTGAGCTTATGCGGTTTCTCGATTGTCGTGCAAAGTGTGTTATCACACATACCCAATATGCTCAACTCTCATGTTCGTTTGACGCACCAAACTTTATTAGTGATGCACCACACAACAGGTTTTAATATACGCGATCGTGTGTGTTTCAGTGTGAACTTGGTGCGCCAAGTCCATTTGTGATGCATCACTTAGCTAACCATCTTTCGGGACTGTTTAGGGTATGTGCTCCTCCACATCTATGCTTACTCGTACACATTCTCTGTCAATAGGTTTAAGATCGGGCATTCTACCATATCATTGCCTTAATGCTTTCAAATTCAGGCTACCAAGGTAACCTAATTGCGTTCGAAACTCAACTTGTGAGCTGTCGGCCCTAGAAGTTTTTTAGGCTGCTAGGACCTCTCTCTACATTTTGCCTTTGGACTTCTCGAAGCTCAACTTGTGAGCAGTTCCATGCACCACTACCCGTATCTCTTAGCTTAGTTCTAGCCATGTGCGTTCAAAGCTCAACGTTAAGCTGTGTACTGCACCACAATCCTTATATAATAAGCTTATCTCTAAGCTTTTTTGCGTTCAATGCTCAACGTTAAGCTATCCCTTCGCTTAGAACCTCGCTCTACATTTTGCCTTTGGACTTCTCGTAGCTCAACTTGTGAGCTGTTCCATGCACCACTATAGGTATCTCTTAGCTTAGTTCTAGCCATGTGCGTTCAAAGCTCAACGTTAAGCGGCCTCATGCACCACAACCCTTGTATCTTAAGCTTATCTCTAAGCTTTTTTGCGTTCAATGCTCAACGTTAAGCTATCCCTTCGCTTAGAACCTCGCTCTATATTCAACTTTCAGATACCTCGAAGCTCAACTTATGTGGTCTGCTTTCGCTCTTGAAGGGGAAATTTTTCTGACAGAGGGGGGTTTTTGGGCCAAATTATGCAATATTAGTTTAACCTCCGTCGCAGAACCACATTTGACCAGGTCGAGAAAAAAATTTTTTCGTGACGACCTGGTCCCCCATAGTAGGGAATGAACATGACATCTTAACCATATTTGACCATTTTCAAATTTCTCGTCGCGGAATGATGACTTTACTAGTAAAATTTGTTCCGGGTAGGGACCTCCCATACAAAATTTTCATCGCTCCAAAAGTGATTTCGTTTCACTTTTC
Organism: Anopheles marshallii; assembly: GCF_943734725.1. Taxonomy (NCBI): domain Eukaryota; kingdom Metazoa; phylum Arthropoda; class Insecta; order Diptera; family Culicidae; genus Anopheles; species Anopheles marshallii. Next base: position 17,936 of record NW_026525832.1, on the reverse strand, counting down.
AACATTTACAAGGTCCATAAATCATGTTTTGAGACGATATGGAAAAAAAAATTTTTTGCCCGTCTCGACCAACTCGACCGATGGTGACCACAGCAGGGTGCTCCATACAAATTTTCCTTATGTGGAATTTTCAGTGTAAAATAAGGTTTCTCCAATCGATCGCGGGTTTCACTTTTCATCATTTGCTAGGTCTAACTATGATGTTTTGAGTGGTCCCGCAAAAATTTTTTCTTGGACCGGGCCTTCCTTCCCGGCCCTGTCGGTGTGCTCTGCAGTAGGGTGCTCCATACAAATTTTGCTTATGTGGAATTTTTCAGTGTAAAATAAGGTGTCTCCAATCGATCGCGGGTTTCACTTTTCATCATTTGCTAGGTCTAACTATGATGTTTTGAGTGGTCCCGCAAAAATTTTTTCTTGGACCGGGCCTTCCTTCCCGGCCCTGTCGGTGTGCTCTGCAGTAGGGTGCTCCATACAAATTTTCCTTATGTGGAATTTTTCAGTGTAAAATAAGGTTTCTCCAATCGATCGCGGGTTTCACTTTTCATCATTTGCTAGGTCTAACTATGATGTTTTGAGTGGTCCCGCAAAAATTTTTTCTTGGACCGGGCCTTCCTTCCCGGCCCTGTCGGTGTGCTCTGCAGTAGGGTGCTCCATACAAATTTTCCTTATGTGGAATTTTTCAGTGTAAAATAAGGTTTCTCCAATCGATCGCGGGTTTCACTTTTCATCATTTGCTAGGTCTAACTATGATGTTTTGAGTGGTCCCGCAAAAATTTTTTCTTGGACCGGGCCTTCCTTCCCGGCCCTGTCGGTGTGCTCTGCAGTAGGGTGCTCCATACAAATTTTCCTTATGTGGAATTTTTCAGTGTAAAATAAGGTTTCTCCAATCGATCGCGGGTTTCACTTTTCATCATTTGCTAGGTCTAACTATGATGTTTTGAGTGGTCCCGCAAAAATTTTTTCTTGGACCGGGCCTTCCTTCCCGGCCCTGTCGGTGTGCTCTGCAGTAGGGTGCTCCATACAAATTTTCCTTATGTGGAATTTTTCAGTGTAAAATAAGGTTTCTCCAATCGATCGCGGGTTTCACTTTTCATCATTTGCTAGGTCTAACTATGATGTTTTGAGTGGTCCCGCAAAAATTTTTTCTTGGACCGGGCCTTCCTTCCCGGCCCTGTCGGTGTGCTCTGCAGTAGGGTGCTCCATACAAATTTTCCTTATGTGGAATTTTTCAGTGTAAAATAAGGTTTCTCCAATCGATCGCGGGTTTCACTTTTCATCATTTGCTAGGTCTAACTATGATGTTTTGAGTGGTCCCGCAAAATTTTTTTCTTGGACCGGGCCTTCCTTCCCGGCCCTGTCGGTGTGCTCTGCAGTAGGGTGCTCCATACAAATTTTCCTTATGTGGAATTTTTCAGTGTAAAATAAGGTTTCTCCAATCGATCGCGGGTTTCACTTTTCATCATTTGCTAGGTCTAACTATGATGTTTTGAGTGGTCCCGCAAAAATTTTTTCTTGGACCGGGCCTTCCTTCCCGGCCCTGTCGGTGTGCTCTGCAGTAGGGTGCTCCATACAAATTTTCCTTATGTGGAATTTTTCAGTGTAAAATAAGGTTTCTCCAATCGATCGCGGGTTTCACTTTTCATCATTTGCTAGGTCTAACTATGATGTTTTGAGTGGTCCCGCAAAAATTTTTTCTTGGACCGGGCCTTCCTTCCCGGCCCTGTCGGTGTGCTCTGCAGTAGGGTGCTCCATACAAATTTTCCTTATGTGGAATTTTTCAGTGTAAAATAAGGTTTCTCCAATCGATCGCGGGTTTCACTTTTCATCATTTGCTAGGTCTAACTATGATGTTTTGAGTGGTCCCGCAAAAATTTTTTCTTGGACCGGGCCTTCCTTCCCGGCCCTGTCGGTGTGCTCTGCAGTAGGGTGCTCCATACAAATTTTCCTTATGTGGAATTTTTCAGTGTAAAATAAGGTTTCTCCAATCGATCGCGGGTTTCACTTTTCATCATTTGCTAGGTCTAACTATGATGTTTTGAGTGGTCCCGCAAAAATTTTTTCTTGGACCGGGCCTTCCTTCCCGGCCCTGTCGGTGTGCTCTGCAGTAGGGTGCTCCATACAAATTTTCCTTATGTGGAATTTTTCAGTGTAAAATAAGGTTTCTCCAATCGATCGCGGGTTTCACTTTTCATCATTTGCTAGGTCTAACTATGATGTTTTGAGTGGTCCCGCAAAAATTTTTTCTTGGACCGGGCCTTCCTTCCCGGCCCTGTCGGTGTGTTCTGCAGTAGGGTGCTCCATACAAATTTTCCTTATGTGGAATTTTTCAGTGTAAAATAAGGTTTCTCCAATCGATCGCGGGTTTCACTTTTCATCATTTGCTAGGTCTAACTATGATGTTTTGAGTGGTCCCGCAAAAATTTTTTCTCTTAGCCAGTCAACCCTTTCGTCCATGTCGGTGTGTTCTGCAGTAGGGTGCTCCAACCAAGTTTTCCTAATGAAAGTTTTTCGTGGTTTCGTGTGAGTTAAAAACTCCGGAACTTGGCTTATTTTCACCATAATTTCCACATATGGTGACCAACTCAATAAACGTTTTGTGCGTATCCTATGGACAGTTTTTCGCGTTCAACTTGGTGAACTAGGGTTGTTTTCCCGAAGGGTAAAAAAATCTGGACTTAGCCAAATTTTGAAATCTCCAACCAATCTTGGCCTGTTAGATTATCTTGGTTGGGTTGCTATGGGCTGCTACGGCCTACTTGATAGGCAATGTTTCAACTCTTGGAAGCTTTCGTGGTTGTTTAGAACTGTCCATGGCCTTCTTGATAGAAATGGCTTATCGTGGCCATGGACTTAGCAACATTTTGAGATCCAATCTTGGCCTGTTAGAGTATCTTGGTTGGGTTGCTATGGGCTGGTACGGCCTACTTGATAGGCAA
>NW_026525832.1:0-5000 GCF_943734725.1 Anopheles marshallii | reverse complement strand
AACTTGTTGTGTGCAAGCACACTCCACCGAGACACTTCGTATCACCACTTCTAATAATTCGCTTTAGGTGTACGTGCCTTACTCACGCAACCTTACTCGTATCATTTTGTGTGTTTCCAGCAATCCAACACTATGTGAGCTATTCCAACTTGTACGTTCAACTGGTGAACATTATGTTGTGAAGGCGAGCTCCACTGTACTTACCACCGGGTATGGTGTTCGTACAACCATCAGTAAACATGCGAACCAACGACGATCGAAGGAATGAATTCCGATCTCAGCATCGTTGGCTATGATCGGACAATTTACGGGCTTGCAATCCTCTACTTTCCAAGACCACAGTAGCGGTCTTCAACGTGCGTTCAACTTTCCAACACTTGTGAGCTATTCCAATCTATGCGTCCAACTGGTGAACATTATGTTGTGAAGGCGAGCTCCACTGTACTTACCACCGGGTATGGTGTTCGTACAACCATCAGTAAACATGTGAACCAACGACGATCGAAGGAATAAATTCCGTTCTCAGCATCGTTGGCTATAATCGGGCAATTTACGGGCTTGCAATCCTCTCCTTTCCATGACCACCGGAGCAGTCTGGAATGTGTGTTTCCAGCAATCCAACACTATGTGAGCTATTCCAATCTATGCGTTCAACTGGTGAACATTATGTTGTGAAGGCGAGCTCCACTGTACTTACCACCGGGTATGGTGTTCGTACAACCATCAGTAAACATGTGAACCAACGACGATCGAAGGAATAAATTCCGTTCTCAGCATCGCTGGCTATGATCGGGCAATTTACGGGCTTGCAATCCTCCTATGCACCTGGCAATGTATGGTAGTGTTTCCTGCTGCTTTCCTGATTTGGATGTGTACCATGGCCTTTATCAGGCACTCTCTACTAGCTCCGGAATCGAACCCTGATTCCCGCTTCCCGTCACAACCATGGTAGTCCTCTACACTACCATCAATAGTTGATGGGGCACAGTCAAGTGAAAGATCGGTACCAGACTTCAACTCAATCGGCCGATTGGTTTAACTAATAAGTGCACCGGTCCTACCACCTTCAGAAGCAGCATTCCCGGCCTGTTGCATGTATTAGCTCTGGTTTTCATCAATCTTCCCCTGCTGTGTTATACTGAGCTTATGCGGTTTCTCGATTGTCGTGCAAAGTGTGTTATCACACATACCCAATATGCTCAACTCTCATGTTCGTTTGACGCACCAAACTTTATTAGTGATGCACCACACAACAGGTTTTAATATACGCGATCGTGTGTGTTTCAGTGTGAACTTGGTGCGCCAAGTCCATTTGTGATGCATCACTTAGCTAACCATCTTTCGGGACTGTTTAGGGTATGTGCTCCTCCACATCTATGCTTACTCGTACACATTCTCTGTCAATAGGTTTAAGATCGGGCATTCTACCATATCATTGCCTTAATGCTTTCAAATTCAGGCTACCAAGGTAACCTAATTGCGTTCGAAACTCAACTTGTGAGCTGTCGGCCCTAGAAGTTTTTTAGGCTGCTAGGACCTCTCTCTACATTTTGCCTTTGGACTTCTCGAAGCTCAACTTGTGAGCAGTTCCATGCACCACTACCCGTATCTCTTAGCTTAGTTCTAGCCATGTGCGTTCAAAGCTCAACGTTAAGCTGTGTACTGCACCACAATCCTTATATAATAAGCTTATCTCTAAGCTTTTTTGCGTTCAATGCTCAACGTTAAGCTATCCCTTCGCTTAGAACCTCGCTCTACATTTTGCCTTTGGACTTCTCGAAGCTCAACTTGTGAGCTGTTCCATGCACCACTATAGGTATCTCTTAGCTTAGTTCTAGCCATGTGCGTTCAAAGCTCAACGTTAAGCGGCCTCATGCACCACAACCCTTGTATCTTAAGCTTATCTCTAAGCTTTTTTTGCGTTCAATGCTCAACGTTAAGCTATCCCTTCGCTTAGAACCTCGCTCTATATTCAACTTTCAGATACCTCGAAGCTCAACTTATGTGGTCTGCTTTCGCTCTTGAAGGGGAAATTTTTCTGACAGAGGGGGGTTTTTGGGCCAAATTATGCAATATTAGTTTAACCTCCGTCGCAGAACCACATTTGACCAGGTCGAGAAAAAAATTTTTTCGTGACGACCTGGTCCCCCATAGTAGGGAATGAACATGACATCTTAACCATATTTGACCATTTTCAAATTTCTCGTCGCGGAATGATGACTTTACTAGTAAAATTTGTTCCGGGTAGGGACCTCCCATACAAAATTTTCATCGCTCCAAAAGTGATTTCGTTTCACTTTTCAACATTTACAAGGTCCATAAATCATGTTTTGAGACGATATGGAAAAAAAAATTTTTTGCCCGTCTCGACCAACTCGACCGATGGTGACCACAGCAGGGTGCTCCATACAAATTTTCCTTATGTGGAATTTTCAGTGTAAAATAAGGTTTCTCCAATCGATCGCGGGTTTCACTTTTCATCATTTGCTAGGTCTAACTATGATGTTTTGAGTGGTCCCGCAAAAATTTTTTCTTGGACCGGGCCTTCCTTCCCGGCCCTGTCGGTGTGCTCTGCAGTAGGGTGCTCCATACAAATTTTGCTTATGTGGAATTTTTCAGTGTAAAATAAGGTTTCTCCAATCGATCGCGGGTTTCACTTTTCATCATTTGCTAGGTCTAACTATGATGTTTTGAGTGGTCCCGCAAAAATTTTTTCTTGGACCGGGCCTTCCTTCCCGGCCCTGTCGGTGTGCTCTGCAGTAGGGTGCTCCATACAAATTTTCCTTATGTGGAATTTTTCAGTGTAAAATAAGGTTTCTCCAATCGATCGCGGGTTTCACTTTTCATCATTTGCTAGGTCTAACTATGATGTTTTGAGTGGTCCCGCAAAAATTTTTTCTTGGACCGGGCCTTCCTTCCCGGCCCTGTCGGTGTGCTCTGCAGTAGGGTGCTCCATACAAATTTTCCTTATGTGGAATTTTTCAGTGTAAAATAAGGTTTCTCCAATCGATCGCGGGTTTCACTTTTCATCATTTGCTAGGTCTAACTATGATGTTTTGAGTGGTCCCGCAAAAATTTTTTCTTGGACCGGGCCTTCCTTCCCGGCCCTGTCGGTGTGCTCTGCAGTAGGGTGCTCCATACAAATTTTCCTTATGTGGAATTTTTCAGTGTAAAATAAGGTTTCTCCAATCGATCGCGGGTTTCACTTTTCATCATTTGCTAGGTCTAACTATGATGTTTTGAGTGGTCCCGCAAAAATTTTTTCTTGGACCGGGCCTTCCTTCCCGGCCCTGTCGGTGTGCTCTGCAGTAGGGTGCTCCATACAAATTTTCCTTATGTGGAATTTTTCAGTGTAAAATAAGGTTTCTCCAATCGATCGCGGGTTTCACTTTTCATCATTTGCTAGGTCTAACTATGATGTTTTGAGTGGTCCCGCAAAAATTTTTTCTTGGACCGGGCCTTCCTTCCCGGCCCTGTCGGTGTGCTCTGCAGTAGGGTGCTCCATACAAATTTTCCTTATGTGGAATTTTTCAGTGTAAAATAAGGTTTCTCCAATCGATCGCGGGTTTCACTTTTCATCATTTGCTAGGTCTAACTATGATGTTTTGAGTGGTCCCGCAAAAATTTTTTCTTGGACCGGGCCTTCCTTCCCGGCCCTGTCGGTGTGCTCTGCAGTAGGGTGCTCCATACAAATTTTCCTTATGTGGAATTTTTCAGTGTAAAATAAGGTTTCTCCAATCGATCGCGGGTTTCACTTTTCATCATTTGCTAGGTCTAACTATGATGTTTTGAGTGGTCCCGCAAAAATTTTTTCTTGGACCGGGCCTTCCTTCCCGGCCCTGTCGGTGTGCTCTGCAGTAGGGTGCTCCATACAAATTTTCCTTATGTGGAATTTTTCAGTGTAAAATAAGGTTTCTCCAATCGATCGCGGGTTTCACTTTTCATCATTTGCTAGGTCTAACTATGATGTTTTGAGTGGTCCCGCAAAAATTTTTTCTTGGACCGGGCCTTCCTTCCCGGCCCTGTCGGTGTGCTCTGCAGTAGGGTGCTCCATACAAATTTTCCTTATGTGGAATTTTTCAGTGTAAAATAAGGTTTCTCCAATCGATCGCGGGTTTCACTTTTCATCATTTGCTAGGTCTAACTATGATGTTTTGAGTGGTCCCGCAAAAATTTTTTCTTGGACCGGGCCTTCCTTCCCGGCCCTGTCGGTGTGCTCTGCAGTAGGGTGCTCCATACAAATTTTCCTTATGTGGAATTTTTCAGTGTAAAATAAGGTTTCTCCAATCGATCGCGGGTTTCACTTTTCATCATTTGCTAGGTCTAACTATGATGTTTTGAGTGGTCCCGCAAAAATTTTTTCTTGGACCGGGCCTTCCTTCCCGGCCCTGTCGGTGTGCTCTGCAGTAGGGTGCTCCATACAAATTTTCCTTATGTGGAATTTTTCAGTGTAAAATAAGGTTTCTCCAATCGATCGCGGGTTTCACTTTTCATCATTTGCTAGGTCTAACTATGATGTTTTGAGTGGTCCCGCAAAATTTTTTTCTTGGACCGGGCCTTCCTTCCCGGCCCTGTCGGTGTGCTCTGCAGTAGGGTGCTCCATACAAATTTTCCTTATGTGGAATTTTTCAGTGTAAAATAAGGTTTCTCCAATCGATCGCGGGTTTCACTTTTCATCATTTGCTAGGTCTAACTATGATGTTTTGAGTGGTCCCGCAAAAATTTTTTCTTGGACCGGGCCTTCCTTCCCGGCCCTGTCGGTGTGCTCTGCAGTAGGGTGCTCCATACAAATTTTCCTTATGTGGAATTTTTCAGTGTAAAATAAGGTTTCTCCAATCGATCGCGGGTTTCACTTTTCATCATTTGCTAGGTCTAACTATGATGTTTTGAGTGGTCCCGCAAAAATTTTTTCTTGGACCGGGCCTTCCTTCCCGGCCCTGTCGGTGTGCTCTGCAGTAGGGTGCTCCATACAAATTTTCCTTATGTGGAATTTTTCAGTG
>NW_026525831.1:12500-15000 GCF_943734725.1 Anopheles marshallii | reverse complement strand
ACCTAGCAAATGATGAAAAGTGAAACCCGCGATCGATTGGAGAAACCTTATTTTACACTGAAAATTCCACATAAGGAAAATTTGTATGGAGCACCCTACTGTGGTCACCATCGGTCGAGTTGGTCGAGACGGGCAAAAAATTTTTTTTTCCATATCGTCTCAAAACATGATTTATGGACCTTGTAAATGTTGAAAAGTGAAACAAAATCACTTTTGGAGCGATGAAAATTTTGTATGGGAGGTCCCTACCCGGAACAAATTTTACTAGTAAAGTCATCATTCCGCGACGAGAAATTTGAAAATGGTCAAATATGGTTAAGATGTCATGTTCATTCCCTACTATGGGGGACCAGGTCGTCACGAAAAAATTTTTTTCTCGACCTGGTCAAATGTGGTTCTGCGACGGAGGTTAAACTAATATTGCATAATTTGGCCCAAAAACCCCCCTCTGTCAGAGAACGAAGCCCTTCAAGCTCGATAGCAGACCACATAAGTTGAGATTTGAGGTATCTGAAAGTTGAATATAGAGCGAGGTTCTAAGCGAAGGGATAGCTTAACGTTGAGCATTGAACGCAAAAAAGCTTAGAGATAAGCTTATTATATAACGATTGTGGTGCAGGACACAGCTTAACGTTGAGCTTTGAACGCACATGGCTAGAACTAAGCTAAGAGATACCTATAGTGGTGCATGGAACTGCTCACAAGTTGAGCTTCGAGAAGTCCAAAGGCAAAATGTAGAGCGAGGTTCTAAGCGAAGGGATAGCTTAACGTTGAGCATTGAACGCAAAAAAGCTTAGAGATAAGCTTAAGATACAAGGGTTGTGGTGCATGAGGCCGCTTAACGTTGAGCTTTGAACGCACATGGCTAGAACTAAGCTAAGAGATACCTATAGTGGTGCATGGAACTGCTCACAAGTTGAGCTTCGAGAAGTCCAAAGGCAAAATGTAGAGCGAGGTTCTAAGCGAAGGGATAGCTTAACGTTGAGCATTGAACGCACAAAAGCTTAGAGATAAGCTTATTATATAACGATTGTGGTGCAGGACACAGCTTAACGTTGAGCTTTGAACGCACATGGCTAGAACTAAGCTAAGAGATACGGGTAGTGGTGCATGGAACTGCTCACAAGTTGAGCTTCGAGAAGTCCAAAGGCAAAATATAGAGAGAGGTCCTAGCAGCCTAAAAAACTTCTAGGGCCGACAGCTCACAAGTTGAGTTTCGAACGCAATTAGGCTACCCTGGTAGCCTTGATTTGAAAGCATTAAGGCAATGATATGGTAGAATGCCCGATCTTAAACCTATTGACAGAGAATGTGTACGAGTAAGCATAGATGTGGAGGAGCACATACCCTAAACAGTCCCGAAAGATGGTTAGCTAAGTGATGCATCACAAATGGACTTGGCGCACCAAGTTCACACAGAAACACACACGATCGCGTATATTAAAACCTGTTGTGTGGTGCATCACTAATAAAGTTTGGTGCGTCAAACGAACATGAGAGTTGAGCATATTGGGTATGTGTGATAACACACTTTGCACGACAATCGAGAAACCGCATAAGCTCAGTATAACACAGCAGGGGAAGATTGATGAAAACCAGAGCTAGTACATGCAACAGGCCGGGAATGCTGCTTCTGAAGGTGGTAGGACCGGTGCACTTATTAGTTAAACCAATCGGCCGATTGAGTTGAAGTCTGGTACCGATCTTTCACTTGACTGTGCCCCATCAACTATTGATGGTAGTGTAGAGGACTACCATGGTTGTGACGGGAAGCGGGAATCAGGGTTCGATTCCGGAGCTAGTAGAGAGTGCCTGATAAAGGCCATGGTACACATCCAAATCAGGAAAGCAGCAGGAAACACTACCATACATTGCCAGGTGCATAGGAGGATTGCAAGCCCGTAAATTGCCCGATTATAGCCAACGATGCTGAGAACGGAATTTATTCCTTCGATCGTCGTTGGTTCACATGTTTACTGATGGTTGTACGAACACCATACCCGGTGGTAAGTACAGTGGAGCTCGCCTTCACAACATAATGTTCACCAGTTGGACGCATAGATTGGAATAGCTCACATAGTGTTGGATTGCAGGAAACACACATTCCAGACTGCTCCGGTAGTCATGGAAAGGAGAGGATTGCAAGCCCGTAAATTGCCCGATCATAGCCAACGATGCTGAGAACGGAATTTATTCCTTCGATCGTCGTTGGTTCACATGTTTACTGATGGTTGTACGAACACCATACCCGGTGGTAAGTACAGTGGAGCTCGCCTTCACAACATAATGTTCACCAGTTGGACGCATAGATTGGAATAGCTCACAAGTGTTGGAAAGTTGAACGCACGTTGAAGACCGCTACTGTGGTCTTGGAAAGTAGAGGATTGCAAGCCCGTAAATTGTCCGATCATAGCCAACGATGCTGAGATACGAATTCATTCCTTCGATCGTCGTTGGTTCGCATGTTTACTGATGGTTGTACGAACACCATACCCGGTGG
>NW_026525831.1:0-2500 GCF_943734725.1 Anopheles marshallii | reverse complement strand
AAGAAAAAATTTTTGCGGGACCACTCAAAACATCATAGTTAGACCTAGCAAATGATGAAAAGTGAAACCCGCGATCGATTGGAGAAACCTTATTTTACACTGAAAAATTCCACATAAGGAAAATTTGTATGGAGCACCCTACTGCAGAGCACACCGACAGGGCCGGGAAGGAAGGCCCGGTCCAAGAAAAAATTTTTGCGGGACCACTCAAAACATCATAGTTAGACCTAGCAAATGATGAAAAGTGAAACCCGCGATCGATTGGAGAAACCTTATTTTACACTGAAAAATTCCACATAAGGAAAATTTGTATGGAGCACCCTACTGCAGAGCACACCGACAGGGCCGGGAAGGAAGGCCCGGTCCAAGAAAAAATTTTTGCGGGACCACTCAAAACATCATAGTTAGACCTAGCAAATGATGAAAAGTGAAACCCGCGATCGATTGGAGAAACCTTATTTTACACTGAAAAATTCCACATAAGGAAAATTTGTATGGAGCACCCTACTGCAGAGCACACCGACAGGGCCGGGAAGGAAGGCCCGGTCCAAGAAAAAATTTTTGCGGGACCACTCAAAACATCATAGTTAGACCTAGCAAATGATGAAAAGTGAAACCCGCGATCGATTGGAGAAACCTTATTTTACACTGAAAAATTCCACATAAGGAAAATTTGTATGGAGCACCCTACTGCAGAACACACCGACATGGACGAAAGGGTCGACTGGCCAAGAGAAAAAATTTTTGCGGGACCACTCAAAACATCATAGTTAGACCTAGCAAATGATGAAAAGTGAAACCCGCGATCGATTGGAGAAACCTTATTTTACACTGAAAATTCCACATAAGGAAAATTTGTATGGAGCACCCTGCTGTGGTCACCATCGGTCGAGTTGGTCGAGACGGGCAAAAAATTTTTTTTTCCATATCGTCTCAAAACATGATTTATGGACCTTGTAAATGTTGAAAAGTGAAACGAAATCACTTTTGGAGCGATGAAAATTTTGTATGGGAGGTCCCTACCCGGAACAAATTTTACTAGTAAAGTCATGATTCCGCGACGAGAAATTTGAAAATGGTCAAATATGGTTAAGATGTCATGTTCATTCCCTACTATGGGGGACCAGGTCGTCACGAAAAAATTTTTTTCTCGACCTGGTCAAATGTGGTTCTGCGACGGAGGTTAAACTAATAATGCATAATTTGGGCCAAAAACCCCCCTCTGTCAGATATTGTACCCGTTCAAGAGCAATAGCAGACCACATAAGTTGAGCTTTGAGGTATCTGAAAGTTGAATATAGAGCGAGGTTCTAAGCGAAGGGATAGCTTAACGTTGAGCATTGAACGCAAAAAAGCTTAGAGATAAGCTTAAGATACAAGGGTTGTGGTGCATGAGGCCGCTTAACGTTGAGCTTTGAACGCACATGGCTAGAACTAAGCTAAGAGATACCTATAGTGGTGCATGGAACTGCTCACAAGTTGAGCTTCGAGAAGTCCAAAGGCAAAATGTAGAGCGAGGTTCTAAGCGAAGGGATAGCTTAACGTTGAGCATTGAACGCAAAAAAGCTTAGAGATAAGCTTAAGATACAAGGGTTGTGGTGCATGAGGCCGCTTAACGTTGAGCTTTGAACGCACATGGCTAGAACTAAGCTAAGAGATACCTATAGTGGTGCATGGAACTGCTCACAAGTTGAGCTTCGAGAAGTCCAAAGGCAAAATGTAGAGCGAGGTTCTAAGCGAAGGGATAGCTTAACGTTGAGCATTGAACGCAAAAAAGCTTAGAGATAAGCTTAAGATACAAGGGTTGTGGTGCATGAGGCCGCTTAACGTTGAGCTTTGAACGCACATGGCTAGAACTAAGCTAAGAGATACCTATAGTGGTGCATGGAACTGCTCACAAGTTGAGCTTCGAGAAGTCCAAAGGCAAAATGTAGAGCGAGGTTCTAAGCGAAGGGATAGCTTAACGTTGAGCATTGAACGCAAAAAAGCTTAGAGATAAGCTTATTATATAACGATTGTGGTGCAGGACACAGCTTAACGTTGAGCTTTGAACGCACATGGCTAGAACTAAGCTAAGAGATACGGGTAGTGGTGCATGGAACTGCTCACAAGTTGAGCTTCGAGAAGTCCAAAGGCAAAATATAGAGAGAGGTCCTAGCAGCCTAAAAAACTTCTAGGGCCGACAGCTCACAAGTTGAGTTTCGAACGCAATTAGGCTACCCTGGTAGCCTTGATTTGAAAGCATTAAGGCAATGATATGGTAGAATGCCCGATCTTAAACCTATTGACAGAGAATGTGTACGAGTAAGCATAGATGTGGAGGAGCACATACCCTAAACAGTCCCGAAAGATGGTTAGCTAAGTGATGCATCACAAATGGACTTGGCGCACCAAGTTCACACTGAAACACACACGATCGCGTATATTAAAACCTGTTGTGTGGTGCATCACTAATAAAGTTTGGTGCGTCAAACGAACATGAGAGTTGAGCATATTGGGT
>NW_026525830.1:10000-17500 GCF_943734725.1 Anopheles marshallii | reverse complement strand
GTGAACATTATGTTGTGAAGGCGAGCTCCACTGTACTTACCACCGGGTATGGTGTTCGTACAACCATCAGTAAACATGTGAACCAACGACGATCGAAGGAATAAATTCCGTTCTCAGCATCGCTGGCTATGATCGGGCAATTTACGGGCTTGCAATCCTCCTATGCACCTGGCAATGTATGGTAGTGTTTCCTGCTGCTTTCCTGATTTGGATGTGTACCATGGCCTTTATCAGGCACTCTCTACTAGCTCCGGAATCGAACCCTGATTCCCGCTTCCCGTCACAACCATGGTAGTCCTCTACACTACCATCAATAGTTGATGGGGCACAGTCAAGTGAAAGATCGGTACCAGACTTCAACTCAATCGGCCGATTGGTTTAACTAATAAGTGCACCGGTCCTACCACCTTCAGAAGCAGCATTCCCGGCCTGTTGCATGTATTAGCTCTGGTTTTCATCAATCTTCCCCTGCTGTGTTATACTGAGCTTATGCGGTTTCTCGATTGTCGTGCAAAGTGTGTTATCACACATACCCAATATGCTCAACTCTCATGTTCGTTTGACGCACCAAACTTTATTAGTGATGCACCACACAACAGGTTTTAATATACGCGATCGTGTGTGTTTCAGTGTGAACTTGGTGCGCCAAGTCCATTTGTGATGCATCACTTAGCTAACCATCTTTCGGGACTGTTTAGGGTATGTGCTCCTCCACATCTATGCTTACTCGTACACATTCTCTGTCAATAGGTTTAAGATCGGGCATTCTACCATATCATTGCCTTAATGCTTTCAAATTCAGGCTACCAAGGTAACCTAATTGCGTTCGAAACTCAACTTGTGAGCTGTCGGCCCTAGAAGTTTTTTAGGCTGCTAGGACCTCTCTCTACATTTTGCCTTTGGACTTCTCGAAGCTCAACTTGTGAGCAGTTCCATGCACCACTACCCGTATCTCTTAGCTTAGTTCTAGCCATGTGCGTTCAAAGCTCAACGTTAAGCTGTGTACTGCACCACAATCCTTATATAATAAGCTTATCTCTAAGCTTTTTTGCGTTCAATGCTCAACGTTAAGCTATCCCTTCGCTTAGAACCTCGCTCTACATTTTGCCTTTGGACTTCTCGAAGCTCAACTTGTGAGCTGTTCCATGCACCACTATAGGTATCTCTTAGCTTAGTTCTAGCCATGTGCGTTCAAAGCTCAACGTTAAGCGGCCTCATGCACCACAACCCTTGTATCTTAAGCTTATCTCTAAGCTTTTTTGCGTTCAATGCTCAACGTTAAGCTATCCCTTCGCTTAGAACCTCGCTCTATATTCAACTTTCAGATACCTCGAAGCTCAACTTATGTGGTCTGCTTTCGCTCTTGAAGGGGAAATTTTTCTGACAGAGGGGGGTTTTTGGGCCAAATTATGCAATATTAGTTTAACCTCCGTCGCAGAACCACATTTGACCAGGTCGAGAAAAAAATTTTTTCGTGACGACCTGGTCCCCCATAGTAGGGAATGAACATGACATCTTAACCATATTTGACCATTTTCAAATTTCTCGTCGCGGAATGATGACTTTACTAGTAAAATTTGTTCCGGGTAGGGACCTCCCATACAAAATTTTCATCGCTCCAAAAGTGATTTCGTTTCACTTTTCAACATTTACAAGGTCCATAAATCATGTTTTGAGACGATATGGAAAAAAAAATTTTTTGCCCGTCTCGACCAACTCGACCGATGGTGACCACAGCAGGGTGCTCCATACAAATTTTCCTTATGTGGAATTTTCAGTGTAAAATAAGGTTTCTCCAATCGATCGCGGGTTTCACTTTTCATCATTTGCTAGGTCTAACTATGATGTTTTGAGTGGTCCCGCAAAAATTTTTTCTTGGACCGGGCCTTCCTTCCCGGCCCTGTCGGTGTGCTCTGCAGTAGGGTGCTCCATACAAATTTTGCTTATGTGGAATTTTTCAGTGTAAAATAAGGTTTCTCCAATCGATCGCGGGTTTCACTTTTCATCATTTGCTAGGTCTAACTATGATGTTTTGAGTGGTCCCGCAAAAATTTTTTCTTGGACCGGGCCTTCCTTCCCGGCCCTGTCGGTGTGCTCTGCAGTAGGGTGCTCCATACAAATTTTCCTTATGTGGAATTTTTCAGTGTAAAATAAGGTTTCTCCAATCGATCGCGGGTTTCACTTTTCATCATTTGCTAGGTCTAACTATGATGTTTTGAGTGGTCCCGCAAAAATTTTTTCTTGGACCGGGCCTTCCTTCCCGGCCCTGTCGGTGTGCTCTGCAGTAGGGTGCTCCATACAAATTTTCCTTATGTGGAATTTTTCAGTGTAAAATAAGGTTTCTCCAATCGATCGCGGGTTTCACTTTTCATCATTTGCTAGGTCTAACTATGATGTTTTGAGTGGTCCCGCAAAAATTTTTTCTTGGACCGGGCCTTCCTTCCCGGCCCTGTCGGTGTGCTCTGCAGTAGGGTGCTCCATACAAATTTTCCTTATGTGGAATTTTTCAGTGTAAAATAAGGTTTCTCCAATCGATCGCGGGTTTCACTTTTCATCATTTGCTAGGTCTAACTATGATGTTTTGAGTGGTCCCGCAAAATTTTTTTCTTGGACCGGGCCTTCCTTCCCGGCCCTGTCGGTGTGCTCTGCAGTAGGGTGCTCCATACAAATTTTCCTTATGTGGAATTTTTCAGTGTAAAATAAGGTTTCTCCAATCGATCGCGGGTTTCACTTTTCATCATTTGCTAGGTCTAACTATGATGTTTTGAGTGGTCCCGCAAAAATTTTTTCTTGGACCGGGCCTTCCTTCCCGGCCCTGTCGGTGTGCTCTGCAGTAGGGTGCTCCATACAAATTTTCCTTATGTGGAATTTTTCAGTGTAAAATAAGGTTTCTCCAATCGATCGCGGGTTTCACTTTTCATCATTTGCTAGGTCTAACTATGATGTTTTGAGTGGTCCCGCAAAAATTTTTTCTTGGACCGGGCCTTCCTTCCCGGCCCTGTCGGTGTGCTCTGCAGTAGGGTGCTCCATACAAATTTTCCTTATGTGGAATTTTTCAGTGTAAAATAAGGTTTCTCCAATCGATCGCGGGTTTCACTTTTCATCATTTGCTAGGTCTAACTATGATGTTTTGAGTGGTCCCGCAAAAATTTTTTCTTGGACCGGGCCTTCCTTCCCGGCCCTGTCGGTGTGCTCTGCAGTAGGGTGCTCCATACAAATTTTCCTTATGTGGAATTTTTCAGTGTAAAATAAGGTTTCTCCAATCGATCGCGGGTTTCACTTTTCATCATTTGCTAGGTCTAACTATGATGTTTTGAGTGGTCCCGCAAAAATTTTTTCTTGGACCGGGCCTTCCTTCCCGGCCCTGTCGGTGTGCTCTGCAGTAGGGTGCTCCATACAAATTTTCCTTATGTGGAATTTTTCAGTGTAAAATAAGGTTTCTCCAATCGATCGCGGGTTTCACTTTTCATCATTTGCTAGGTCTAACTATGATGTTTTGAGTGGTCCCGCAAAAATTTTTTCTTGGACCGGGCCTTCCTTCCCGGCCCTGTCGGTGTGTTCTGCAGTAGGGTGCTCCATACAAATTTTGCTTATGTGGAATTTTTCAGTGTAAAATAAGGTTTCTCCAATCGATCGCGGGTTTCACTTTTCATCATTTGCTAGGTCTAACTATGATGTTTTGAGTGGTCCCGCAAAAATTTTTTCTCTTAGCCAGTCAACCCTTTCGTCCATGTCGGTGTGTTCTGCAGTAGGGTGCTCCAACCAAGTTTTCCTAATGAAAGTTTTTCGTGGTTTCGTGTGAGTTAAAAACTCCGGAACTTGGCTTATTTTCACCATAATTTCCACATATGGTGACCAACTCAATAAACGTTTTGTGCGTATCCTATGGACAGTTTTTCGCGTTCAACTTGGTGAACTAGGGTTGTTTTCCCGAAGGGTAAAAAAATCTGGACTTAGCCAAATTTTGAAATCTCCAACCAATCTTGGCCTGTTAGATTATCTTGGTTGGGTTGCTATGGGCTGCTACGGCCTACTTGATAGGCAATGTTTCAACTCTTGGAAGCTTTCGTGGTTGTTTAGAACTGTCCATGGCCTTCTTGATAGAAATGGCTTATCGTGGCCATGGACTTAGCAACATTTTGAGATCCAATCTTGGCCTGTTAGAGTATCTTGGTTGGGTTGCTATGGGCTGGTACGGCCTACTTGATAGGCAATGTTTCAACTCTTGGAAGCTTTCGTGGTTGCTAAGCACTGTCCATGGCCTTCTTGATAGAAATGGCTTATGGTGGCCATGGACTTAGCAAAATTTTGAAGTCTCCAACCAATCTTGGCCTGTTAGAGTATCTTGGTTGGGTTGCTATGGGCTGGTACGGCCTACTTGATAGGCAATGTTTCAACTCTTGGAAGCTTTCGTGGTTGCTAAGCACTGTCCATGGCCTTCTTGATAGAAATGGCTTATGGTGGCCATGGACTTAGCCAAATTTTGAAATCTCCAACCAATCTTGGCCTGTTAGAGTATCTTGGTTGGGTTGCTATGGGCTGCTACGGCCTACTTGATAGGCAATGTTTCAACTCTTGGAAGCTTTCGTGGTTGTTTAGAACTGTCCATGGCCTTCTTGATAGAAATGGCTTATCGTGGCCATGGACTTAGCAACATTTTGAGATCCAATCTTGGCCTGTTAGATTATCTTGGTTGGTTTGCTATGGGCTGGTACGGCCTACTTGATAGGCAATGTTTCAACTCTTGGAAGCTTTCGTGGTTGCTAAGCACTGTCCATGGCCTTCTTGATAGAAATGGCTTATGGTGGCCATGGACTTAGCCAAATTTTGAATTCTCCAACCAATCTTGGCCTGTTAGAGTATATTGGTTGGGTTGCTATGGGCTGGTACGGCCTACTTGATAGGCAATGTTTCAACTCTTGGAAGCTTTCGTGGTTGCTAAGCACTGTCCATGGCCTTCTTGATAGAAATGGCTTATGGTGGCCATGGACTTAGCCAAATTTTGAAATCTCCAACCAATCTTGGCCTGTTAGAGTATCTTGGTTGGTTTGCTATGGGCTGGTACGGCCTACTTGATAGGCAATGTTTCAACTCTTGGAAGCTTTCGTGGTTGCTAAGCACAGTTCGTGGCCTTCTTGATAGAAATGGCTTATGGTGGCCATGGACTTAGCCAAATTTTGAAATCTCCAACCAATCTTGGCCTGTTAGAGTATCTTGGTTGGGTTGCTATGGGCCGGTACGGCCTACTTGATAGGCAATGTTTCAACTCTTGGAAGCTTTCGTGGTTGCTAAGCACAGTTCGTGGCCTTCTTGATAGAAATGGCTTATGGTGGCCATGGACTTAGCCAAATTTTGAAGTCTCCAACCAATCTTGGCCTGTTAGATTATCTTGGTTGGTTTGCTATGGGCTGGTACGGCCTACTTGATAGGCAATGTTTCAACTCTTGGAAGCTTTCGTGGTTGCTTAGGATAAGAATCCCGACGAGAAAGGTTTCCCGGACTTATAAAAATAACCGATTAGCCCCAAGGACACATCTTCCTTGAAAGGCTAATCATGCACCACACACCACACCACCCATAGGCTTGCAAGCAGCACTCTTGTCGAGTGCAGCAAGCCTATGCTCACATCAACTACCGTACACGTACCACCATAGGCTTGCAAGCAGCACTCTTGTCGAGTGCAGCAAGCCTATGCTCATCAACTACCATACGTACCACCACAGCCTTGCAAGCAGCACTCTTGTCGAGTGCAGCAAGCCTATACTCCACGAACTAACCACTTCACCACCAAGCATGGGTCGCCTGAGAGGATCGATGCGAACGCATCTCTACAACTCGCAGCTCCCAGCCTGTAGTCCCGTCGTTTGCGGGCGGTCGAAGGTGTCGAAACTAGTTGTATCCACGGTCGACGGGAGCACAGCCACCAGGGTTCCCTGTGATAAGGTACTTCCACGTGCAGCGTGCACCCGCCCGTTGCGGCTCAGTCTAGTGCTATAGCGGGGATGAGACGGCAGTGTGCACGGGGCAGCACCGACGGATCTCAGAGGGTTGTTAAGCCCGCTAGCTTCCGATCACCTAATGGGTTTATGATGCGCTATCAGCTCGGATTGGATACGACCTTAGAGGCGTTCAGGCATAATCCAGCGGACGTAGCGTCATACCAAAGTCCGGTCGAACTAGTATTGAGCCAGTGGTCCGTACCTGTGGTTCCTCTCGTACTGCACAGGAATTCCGTTAAGATAGCAGCATACAGCACACACCAGTAGGGTAAAACTAACCTGTCTCACGACGGTCTAAACCCAGCTCACGTTCCCTTGAAAGGGTGAACAATCCTACGCTTGGTGAATTTTGCTTCACAATGATAGGAAGAGCCGACATCGAAGGATCAATAAGCCACGTCGCTATGAACGCTTGGCGGCCACAAGCCAGTTATCCCTGTGGTGACATTCGAGCAGTCGAGCTGTTTGGACATGGCGTGTTTTGCTCCGCAGTGAGAAGGAAAATTTGTGTGCAAAAATCGTTTAGAGAGACTGGATTTTAGTTATAATCCGTTGTTAAGTGCAAGTTTTAAGTGAATCGAGTGAAAACCGCGTGAAAATCGGTGCGATAATACGGAAAATAAGCAAAAAAACATTCCCCATACATTTTGTATGGGGAACTATTTCCGCTATAAAAACGGGCAAAATAGACCTTTTTCGGTGCGGTTTTCGGTGAAAAAGCGAGATTGGACGCCATTTAAGCGATTAAGAGTGATAGACAGTGTTTGCCGGTGAAATTCGGCCCGAAATACGGAGTGGCAAATTTGCGCAAAGAAATACAACAACAACAACAACAACAGTGTGTGTGTATCGTGAGTTTGCGCAAAAATCCGGTCCAATCGGGCCGGAAGTGGACGGAAACGGTAGTTTTTGTGCTCGTGATCGTGTTAAGGCAAAAAACCGGACGGAAATCGGACGAAAATCGCCGAAAAACATCGTGGCAAAAAAAGTGCAAGGGGTGCTACCGCCGGAGCACGTGGTTTCGAGCAACGGTATTTATTAGAAAATCGTTAATAACTTTGCGAGTTTTTATCGGATTCGTGTGCGGTTTTCACCGTTGCGAAAAAACAGTGAAAAACGCGAAAAATTTTTTTGACATTTTTTGGTGACACCCGAGTGACACACATGACCCCGCTGACGAATTTTCGAAGGTGAGCAGTCCCCCGCAGACAAATTTTCAAATTGACGGTTTCTGCTCGAAAAACTGCTCGAAACTCAAAAAGACGCAGAAAATTCTGGGAAGCTGGGGGGGTCATCGACAGCTCGAATCTGCTCGATTCGGACAGTTTTTATCGAACTCAAAACTGCTCGAAACTGCTCGAATTTCCGACTTTTACTGGAAATCGCGGAAAAAAAATCGGGAACGACTGCGGAAAATACGGGAAGGCGTCTGCAAGCAGGGAAACACCTCCCCCTGACCACGGAGGCCTGCTTGGGTCTCTAAAATGGCGACAACCCGAGC
>NW_026525829.1:20000-22654 GCF_943734725.1 Anopheles marshallii | reverse complement strand
AAAACAACCCTAGTTCACCAAGTTGAACGCGAAAAACTGTCCATAGGATACGCACAAAACGTTTATTGAGTTGGTCACCATATGTGGAAATTATGGTGAAAATAAGCCAAGTTCCGGAGTTTTTAACTCACACGAAACCACGAAAAACTTTCATTAGGAAAACTTGGTTGGAGCACCCTACTGCAGAACACACCGACATGGACGAAAGGGTCGACTGGCCAAGAGAAAAAATTTTTGCGGGACCACTCAAAACATCATAGTTAGACCTAGCAAATGATGAAAAGTGAAACCCGCGATCGATTGGAGAAACCTTATTTTACACTGAAAAATTCCACATAAGGAAAATTTGTATGGAGCACCCTACTGCAGAGCACACCGACAGGGCCGGGAAGGAAGGCCCGGTCCAAGAAAAAATTTTTGCGGGACCACTCAAAACATCATAGTTAGACCTAGCAAATGATGAAAAGTGAAACCCGCGATCGATTGGAGAAACCTTATTTTACACTGAAAAATTCCACATAAGGAAAATTTGTATGGAGCACCCTACTGCAGAGCACACCGACAGGGCCGGGAAGGAAGGCCCGGTCCAAGAAAAAATTTTTGCGGGACCACTCAAAACATCATAGTTAGACCTAGCAAATGATGAAAAGTGAAACCCGCGATCGATTGGAGAAACCTTATTTTACACTGAAAAATTCCACATAAGGAAAATTTGTATGGAGCACCCTACTGCAGAGCACACCGACAGGGCCGGGAAGGAAGGCCCGGTCCAAGAAAAAATTTTTGCGGGACCACTCAAAACATCATAGTTAGACCTAGCAAATGATGAAAAGTGAAACCCGCGATCGATTGGAGAAACCTTATTTTACACTGAAAAATTCCACATAAGGAAAATTTGTATGGAGCACCCTACTGCAGAGCACACCGACAGGGCCGGGAAGGAAGGCCCGGTCCAAGAAAAAATTTTTGCGGGACCACTCAAAACATCATAGTTAGACCTAGCAAATGATGAAAAGTGAAACCCGCGATCGATTGGAGAAACCTTATTTTACACTGAAAAATTCCACATAAGGAAAATTTGTATGGAGCACCCTACTGCAGAGCACACCGACAGGGCCGGGAAGGAAGGCCCGGTCCAAGAAAAAATTTTTGCGGGACCACTCAAAACATCATAGTTAGACCTAGCAAATGATGAAAAGTGAAACCCGCGATCGATTGGAGAAACCTTATTTTACACTGAAAAATTCCACATAAGGAAAATTTGTATGGAGCACCCTACTGCAGAGCACACCGACAGGGCCGGGAAGGAAGGCCCGGTCCAAGAAAAAATTTTTGCGGGACCACTCAAAACATCATAGTTAGACCTAGCAAATGATGAAAAGTGAAACCCGCGATCGATTGGAGAAACCTTATTTTACACTGAAAAATTCCACATAAGGAAAATTTGTATGGAGCACCCTACTGCAGAGCACACCGACAGGGCCGGGAAGGAAGGCCCGGTCCAAGAAAAAATTTTTGCGGGACCACTCAAAACATCATAGTTAGACCTAGCAAATGATGAAAAGTGAAACCCGCGATCGATTGGAGAAACCTTATTTTACACTGAAAAATTCCACATAAGGAAAATTTGTATGGAGCACCCTACTGCAGAGCACACCGACAGGGCCGGGAAGGAAGGCCCGGTCCAAGAAAAAATTTTTGCGGGACCACTCAAAACATCATAGTTAGACCTAGCAAATGATGAAAAGTGAAACCCGCGATCGATTGGAGAAACCTTATTTTACACTGAAAAATTCCACATAAGGAAAATTTGTATGGAGCACCCTACTGCAGAACACACCGACATGGACGAAAGGGTCGACTGGCCAAGAGAAAAAATTTTTGCGGGACCACTCAAAACATCATAGTTAGACCTAGCAAATGATGAAAAGTGAAACCCGCGATCGATTGGAGAAACCTTATTTTACACTGAAAATTCCACATAAGGAAAATTTGTATGGAGCACCCTGCTGTGGTCACCATCGGTCGAGTTGGTCGAGACGGGCAAAAAATTTTTTTTTCCATATCGTCTCAAAACATGATTTATGGACCTTGTAAATGTTGAAAAGTGAAACGAAATCACTTTTGGAGCGATGAAAATTTTGTATGGGAGGTCCCTACCCGGAACAAATTTTACTAGCAAAGTCATGATTCCGCGACGAGAAATTTGAAAATGGTCAAATATGGTTAAGATGTCATGTTCATTCCCTACTATGGGGGACCAGGTCGTCACGAAAAAATTTTTTTCTCGACCTGGTCAAATGTGGTTCTGCGACGGAGGTTAAACTAATAATGCATAATTTGGGCCAAAAACCCCCCTCTGTCAGATATTGTACCCGTTCAAGAGCAATAGCAGACCACATAAGTTGAGCTTTGAGGTATCTGAAAGTTGAATATAGAGCGAGGTTCTAAGCGAAGGGATAGCTTAACGTTGAGCATTGAACGCAAAAAAGCTTAGAGATAAGCTTAAGATACAAGGGTTGTGGTGCATGAGGCCGCTTAACGTTGAGCTTTGAACGCACATGGCTAGAACTAAGCTAAGAGATACCTATAGTGGTGCATGGAACTGCTCACAAGTTGAGCTTCGAGAAGTCCAAAGGCAAAATGTAGAGCGA
>NW_026525829.1:5000-10000 GCF_943734725.1 Anopheles marshallii | reverse complement strand
GATATACCACTCCTGTTGGAGTGTGGTGGTGATAATGCGAGCGGCCTCGCAAACTTTGCTCCATCGTGCTCGGCTGGTAAGCATGAACGCCACAAGATTGTCAGGCGTCACAGCCGCTTCGTCATCCTCACCGAGTAATTCATGCCGGACGTCCGCGAACCTCGGACAGTCGAAGAAGGCATGCTCGGCCGTCTCCGGGACTCCCGGGCACCTGGTACAGTCGGCGGATGGTGCAAGATGTTTCACGCACAAGTACTCATGGAAAAACCCATGGCCGGAGAGGATCTGAGCGAGGTGGAATGTCATCTCCCCGTGTTGCCGGTTCTTCCATGCCGCCAAGTCTGGGATGGTCCGGTGCGCCCATCGGGTGTAGCGGCTTTCCGATTCTAGCTGGTCCCACTGACGCTGCCACTCGTCAATTGTCCTCGTCCGCTCCTCGATGCGCAATTCGCGTAGACTTGCTCCCGTCGTCCGATGCCGCTGGTAGCAACGAGCGTCTTCCGTCACCTGCAGCACGATGGGGATGACGCTGGCAAGGACCGTTGCCACCTCATGGCGCACTGTAATGAAGGTGCGAGCTACTGGCCGTGCGTACAGTCCTTGCACGCGGTTCAGCTGTCTGCAACACTCCCGGAGTCGGACTGCCTCGTGCCAAATCGGCGCGGCGTAGCGGAGGGTGGAGTCCACCACCGATGCAAGCAGCCGCCGCTTCGCACTCTTTGGCCCACCATGATTTCGGAGCAGCCGGGAAATCCCCTGCGCCACACGGAGCGCTTTCGTCGTGGCCTGCTCTACGTGTGGCCTCCACGACAGGTGGTCCTCGATGACAACTCCTAAATATTTCAAGGTGCGGGTCGGCAGTTTCTCTACGCCATTGATACTCACCGGGACTCGGGTGTTGTCTCGTCTCATCGTAGACACAATGACCAGCTCGGTCTTGGCCGGAGCAAGCTCCAGGTGGTGTTGCGCCATCCACGAGCTGATCATTGCTACCGCCGTCTCCGCCAGTCCCGTCGCTGCCTCCGGCGTCGTCCCGCTCGCCAGCACCACGACGTCATCCGCAAAGCCGATCACTTCGGCGCCCTCAGGCAGCACCAGCCGAAGCACGCCGTCGTACATCGCGTTCCACAGGGTCGGGCCCAGGATTGAGCCCTGTGGAACGCCCGCCGTGACCGTACGACGCACTGGCCCCTCGCTGGTCTCGTACACCAGCCTCCTCTCAGAAAAGTAGCTGCGCAATATTTTCTGGAGGGCTGCAGGGACCATCAGCTTCTGCAGGGCAACCGCGATCGCCTTCCAGCTGGCAGAGTTAAAGGCGTTCCTGACGTCCAGTGCTGCCACCACCAGACATCGAGGATCCCGCTGGTTGGTGCGGTGAAACGTCCTCGCGTGTTGTCCTCGCTCGATCACCCGCTCGATGGCCTGAAGCGTGGAACGACCGCGCCGGAACCCGTACTGCCTTGCTGACAGCCGAGGAGCATCGCTGTCCTCCAAGTGGTCGTTCAGCCGATCTAAGATCAGCCGTTCGAACCCCTTGGCGACTGCTCCCAGCATTAGCAGCGGGCGGTGCGACGACGGATCGCCCGGCGGCTTACCTGGCTTCGTGACCAACACAAGGCGTGCCTCCTTCCATGCCGCAGGAAACTCCCCTCGCTCGAGCAGCTGATTGTACACCTTGGCGAAGACCTCCGGGTGCTTCCGCATTGCCGCCTTCACTGCGGCATTCGGGATGCCGTCCAGCCCTGGCGCCTTGGAGGTGGCCATCCGCTCGGCCAGCGAAAGAATTTCCGAGCTCGTGACCGGTCTCAGAGCCTCACTGCACGCGTCGATGTCCGGCCACTCAAATGCCGGATGGTCCGGGAACAAGGCTTCGACGATCGGACCTAGTACGGCTCGGTCCGTTTCCGGTGGTGCCCTGTTACGTAGTTTTGCTCGAACAACCTTGTAACCGAGTCCGAACACCTCGGCTTCGACCCCATCGATCAGCTCTTGCATACTGTCTTCCTTACTGCTGTGAATGGCGGCCTGCAGCAATCGTCGACAGCCCTGCAGCCTGGCCGACGTCACCGCACGCTCCGAAGGTTGGGCCCTGCGATGG
This sequence comes from Anopheles marshallii, assembly GCF_943734725.1. Classification (NCBI taxonomy): domain Eukaryota; kingdom Metazoa; phylum Arthropoda; class Insecta; order Diptera; family Culicidae; genus Anopheles; species Anopheles marshallii. The sequence continues at coordinate 7,902 of NW_026525829.1, read as the reverse complement.
GCGGCCTCCGCTGCTCCGCATTCCTCCCTCAGGCGCTCGATCTCCGGAGACCACCAGTACACCTGGGGCTTGCGATGGAAAGTAGCCCCGTGTACTCTCTCCATGATCTCATCGCACGCCTGGGTCAGTCCGCCGATCAGCCCCTCCGGAGTTGCGACCTGCTCGAAGTGGCCGCATGTGAGGGCGGTGTCGAAGCACTTGTTATCGAATTGCGTCGTCTTCCACCGGGTCCCGGCGTGTCTGGCTGTCCCGTCTCGACTTCGCTGCTGCTGCTGGCCTCGTCGCTTGGGGCGCTGTCCTGGGACGCCCACCTGGAACTGGACGTAGGCATGGTCGCTGCTGGAAAAGCGATCGAGCACGCGCCAGGTGTCCGGTCGCGCAATAGTTTGGCTGGCAAAGGAAACGTCAACAACGCTTTCCCGCGCAACCCCGTTGCCCTTGAAAGTGGGCACGTTGCCGCGGTTCAGCGTATGCAGCGCCAGCTGCTCCACCACGCTCAGGAGCTCCTGCCCCTTCCGGGTGGTGCGCGCACTCCCCCACTCCTCATTCCAGGCGTTGAAGTCCCCGGCCAGGACTGATGTTGCGTGTCCGACCAGAGACACCTCCACCGCACCGAGGAAGCTTACGAAGTCTTCGATGCCGCTGCTGGGTGGCACGTAGCAGCTGGCGAACGTTACTCCCGCTATGGTGGCCACCACGAGTCCCGGGACGACGCTCCCCCAAAGCCGTTGAATAGGGTACGCCCCTGTTGCTATTATCGCCACACTCTGTTCCGCATCGATGGCCCACCGCGGATCATCCCGAGGTGGTCGATATAGTTCGCAGGCGAGCACCACCTGAGCCCCTAACTCGCGAGCCGTCTGCAGCATGAGGTCTTGGGCTGCCCGGCTTCGCCCGAGGTTCACTTGCAGCACTTTTAGCGCCGGCACGTCGGATGCCCGACCGGGTGCGGGCCGCTGCACACGACGCAGCGCACCTCCGCCGTGCAGCTCTTCGCCTGGTGATCCGGCTTCCCGCAGCGAATGCAGCTTGTCGAGCGGTCCACTTCGCTCCTGCACGCAGCTCGGACGTGCCCCATCTCGAGGCACTTGTAGCACCGTTGCTGACGCGCCTGCAGAGGAGCCACCTTCCGGATCAGACACGATGTGTATTTGATCTTGACGCTCTTGTCGACCAGACCCTCCGCAGCCCTGGCTGTTACGCGGACTATCGCCACTTTCGTGCCGTCCCAGGCAGGTCGCAGGCGAACCGATGTCTCCTCCACCTCGCATTGGCACAGGTTGGTCAGCGCCATCGCCACATCGGTCTCCTTCGCTAAAGGGTCGACAGCGTCCAACCGGATTTCGACCATAGGCGTGACCAGCCGAGCTGAGGCCGGCCGTTCTGCCTTTGCGCAGACCTGCTTGATGCACTGCAGAACTTCTGCAGCGTCCGCGCTCTCCTTCAGCTCCATGACAAGCCTGGAGCGTGTGGTGCGTCGCCCGACGCCTAGGGCCTCAGCATGTTTCTCCATTTCTGGAGCCGTTCGGACAGCCTGGTACACCTCCGTCCAGGTTTGTCCCTCAGCTGGGGCGATTTCAATAGCGTCCGGCTTGGTTTTTCGCTGCCGCTGACGCCGACCTCCTCGTTGTGCTCCAGGCTGGCTACCCCGGGCCTGTTGTCCCTGATGTTGCTGGGGCTGCTGCTTAGACGGTCCTGCGATCGGCTGTCGCTGAACCGCTGCCCGTTGCGGTAGTTGCGGCCACTGCTGCTGCTGTTGCTGCGGCTTGTTCCCCGGTTGCCGGGCCGGCTTACGACGCACCACTTCAGCCCAAGAGCCGCCTTCCGGGTCTGAAAGCGGAGCTGCCGTTGCCGACACCGCTCCCTGCTGTCGCTGTTGCTGCTGCTGCTCACGACGTTGCTGCTGCTGTTGTTGCTGCTGCTGCTGGTACTGCTGCTGCTGCTTCTGGCTGCCTCCATAGCCCAGCGTCTGTGCAAGGAGCTCTTGGAAGCTGGCTCGCTCCTCCCTCAGCTCGTTGCGCAGGCGCTCGTTGTCTTCACGAGCCAGCGTCTCGCGCATCCGGGCTTCCTCTCGGGCCAGCTGCAAATCTTGCCGGGCCTGCACAGCATTTGTTTCCATCTGCTGCCGGAGCATCTGGATCTCCTGTTGCAAACCCACGATCGTCGCTCGCAGCTGCTCGTTGGTGAGCGACGTCTCATTGAGGAGCTGTCTCAGCTCCGACATTTCCGGGGACTGCTGCTTCGCTCCCGGAACAGATGTTCGTGTAAGAGCCACTCGCGGCTCCAGAATAGTGGAGAGCTTCGCCGGCCTCTCCTCCGTTGACTCCGTCCTGGAACGGAGGGTTCGCCCCGTCGACGACATCTCCACCTCTCACTGTTACGGGTGAGGGTGGAGGGGGGGGGGGGGAGTCGGGGGAGGTGTTCTCCCCGACTCGCGGCGACGTAGCGCGTTGATTGACTCCCCACACACAGAAACACACGGTACTCGGCCAAGAACGCGCAACCGAACAGCTGTCCCATACAAAATGTATGGGAACGAAAGACGCCGGAAATCGCCAAAACCTCCAACTTTGGAAGCCTATAACTCCGCAACGGTTCGTCGCACAAAAATGTTAGACCACTCTATCGACGCGGGATATTCTCACTTATAGTCCTCAAGTGTTTTTAAGATCACTAACGCACTTTTTGGGGGGTAAAACGGTCCCCCACCAAAAACTCACAGTTTTTCAAGTGCCACTTCCGGTGTAACGCACACACACACACATACAAAATTTTGTAAGATGCGTCTTACCGAGACGCATCCAACGACACCTTAATCGTCCGGATCGGTTCACAATTCGCCTTAATATTCAACAAAAACCTGCCCACGAAAAACTCCCCCCCTTAAGGGGTGGGGGGGTGA
>NW_026525829.1:0-2500 GCF_943734725.1 Anopheles marshallii | reverse complement strand
TGCACGCTGCACGTGGAAGTACCTTATCACAGGGAACCCTGGTGGCTGTGCTCCCGTCGACCGTGGATACAACTAGTTTCGACACCTTCGACCGCCCGCAAACGACGGGACTACAGGCTGGGAGCTGCGAGTTGTAGAGATGCGTTCGCATCGATCCTCTCAGGCGACCCATGCTTGGTGGTGAAGTGGTTAGTTCGTGGAGTATAGGCTTGCTGCACTCGACAAGAGTGCTGCTTGCAAGGCTGTGGTGGTACGTATGGTAGTTGATGAGCATAGGCTTGCTGCACTCGACAAGAGTGCTGCTTGCAAGCCTATGGTGGTACGTGTACGGTAGTTGATGTGAGCATAGGCTTGCTGCACTCGACAAGAGTGCTGCTTGCAAGCCTATGGGTGGTGTGGTGTGTGGTGCATGATTAGCCTTTCAAGGAAGATGTGTCCTTGGGGCTAATCGGTTATTTTTATAAGTCCGGGAAACCTTTCTCGTCGGGGTTTTTATCCTAAGCAACCACGAAAGCTTCCAAGAGTTGAAACATTGCCTATCAAGTAGGCCGTACCAGCCCATAGCAAACCAACCAAGATAATCTAACAGGCCAAGATTGGTTGGAGACTTCAAAATTTGGCTAAGTCCATGGCCACCATAAGCCATTTCTATCAAGAAGGCCATGGACAGTGCTTAGCAACCACGAAAGCTTCCAAGAGTTGAAACATTGCCTATCAAGTAGGCCGTAGCAGCCCATAGCAACCCAACCAAGATACTCTAACAGGCCAAGATTGGTTGGAGACTTCAAAATTTGGCTAAGTCCATGGCCACCATAAGCCATTTCTATCAAGAAGGCCATGGACAGTGCTTAGCAACCACGAAAGCTTCCAAGAGTTGAAACATTGCCTATCAAGTAGGCCGTAGCAGCCCATAGCAACCCAACCAAGATACTCTAACAGGCCAAGATTGGATCTCAAAATGTTGCTAAGTCCATGGCCACCATAAGCCATTTCTATCAAGAAGGCCATGGACAGTTCTAAACAACCACGAAAGCTTCCAAGAGTTGAAACATTGCCTATCAAGTAGGCCGTAGCAGCCCATAGCAACCCAACCAAGATAATCTAACAGGCCAAGATTGGTTGGAGATTTCAAAATTTGGCTAAGTCCAGATTTTTCTACCCTTCGGGAAAACAACCCTAGTTCACCAAGTTGAACGCGAAAAACTGTCCATAGGATACGCACAAAACGTTTATTGAGTTGGTCACCATATGTGGAAATTATGGTGAAAATAAGCCAAGTTCCGGAGTTTTTAACTCACACGAAACCACGAAAAACTTTCATTAGGAAAACTTGGTTGGAGCACCCTACTGCAGAGCACACCGACATGGACGAAAGGGTCGACTGGCCAAGAGAAAAAATTTTTGCGGGACCACTCAAAACATCATAGTTAGACCTAGCAAATGATGAAAAGTGAAACCCGCGATCGATTGGAGAAACCTTATTTTACACTGAAAAATTCCACATAAGGAAAATTTGTATGGAGCACCCTACTGCAGAACACACCGACAGGGCCGGGAAGGAAGGCCCGGTCCAAGAAAAAATTTTTGCGGGACCACTCAAAACATCATAGTTAGACCTAGCAAATGATGAAAAGTGAAACCCGCGATCGATTGGAGAAACCTTATTTTACACTGAAAAATTCCACATAAGGAAAATTTGTATGGAGCACCCTACTGCAGAACACACCGACATGGACGAAAGGGTCGACTGGCCAAGAGAAAAAATTTTTGCGGGACCACTCAAAACATCATAGTTAGACCTAGCAAATGATGAAAAGTGAAACCCGCGATCGATTGGAGAAACCTTATTTTACACTGAAAAATTCCACATAAGGAAAATTTGTATGGAGCACCCTACTGCAGAACACACCGACATGGACGAAAGGGTCGACTGGCCAAGAGAAAAAATTTTTGCGGGACCACTCAAAACATCATAGTTAGACCTAGCAAATGATGAAAAGTGAAACCCGCGATCGATTGGAGAAACCTTATTTTACACTGAAAATTCCACATAAGGAAAATTTGTATGGAGCACCCTGCTGTGGTCACCATCGGTCGAGTTGGTCGAGACGGGCAAAAAATTTTTTTTTCCATATCGTCTCAAAACATGATTTATGGACCTTGTAAATGTTGAAAAGTGAAACGAAATCACTTTTGGAGCGATGAAAATTTTGTATGGGAGGTCCCTACCCGGAACAAATTTTACTAGTAAAGTCATGATTCCGCGACGAGAAATTTGAAAATGGTCAAATATGGTTAAGATGTCATGTTCATTCCCTACTATGGGGGACCAGGTCGTCACGAAAAAATTTTTTTCTCGACCTGGTCAAATGTGGTTCTGCGACGGAGGTTAAACTAATAATGCATAATTTGGGCCAAAAACCCCCCTCTGTCAGATATTGTACCCGTTCAAGAGCAATAGCAGACCACATAAGTTGAGCTTTGAGGTATCTGAAAGTTG
>NW_026525828.1:17500-22768 GCF_943734725.1 Anopheles marshallii | reverse complement strand
ACGAACAGTGCTTAGCAACCACGAAAGCTTCCAAGAGTTGAAACATTGCCTATCAAGTAGGCCGTACCAGCCCATAGCAACCCAACCAAGATACTCTAACAGGCCAAGATTGGTTGGAGATTTCAAAATTTGGCTAAGTCCATGGCCACCATAAGCCATTTCTATCAAGAAGGCCACGAACTGTGCTTAGCAACCACGAAAGCTTCCAAGAGTTGAAACATTGCCTATCAAGTAGGCCGTACCAGCCCATAGCAACCCAACCAAGATACTCTAACAGGCCAAGATTGGTTGGAGAATTCAAAATTTTGCTAAGTCCATGGCCACCATAAGCCATTTCTATCTAGAAGGCCATGGACAGTGCTTAGCAACCACGAAAGCTTCCAAGAGTTGAAACATTGCCTATCAAGTAGGCCGTACCAGCCCATAGCAAACCAACCAAGATAATCTAACAGGCCAAGATTGGTTGGAGATTTCAAAATTTTGCTAAGTCCATGGCCACCATAAGCCATTTCTATCAAGAAGGCCACGAACTGTGCTTAGCAACCACGAAAGCTTCCAAGAGTTGAAACATTGCCTATCAAGTAGGCCGTACCAGCCCATAGCAAACCAACCAAGATAATCTAACAGGCCAAGATTGGATCTCAAAATGTTGCTAAGTCCATGGCCACGATAAGCCATTTCTATCAAGAAGGCCATGGACAGTTCTAAACAACCACGAAAGCTTCCAAGAGTTGAAACATTGCCTATCAAGTAGGCCGTAGCAGCCCATAGCAACCCAACCAAGATAATCTAACAGGCCAAGATTGGTTGGAGATTTCAAAATTTGGCTAAGTCCAGATTTTTTTACCCTTCGGGAAAACAACCCTAGTTCACCAAGTTGAACGCGAAAAACTGTCCATAGGATACGCACAAAACGTTTATTGAGTTGGTCACCATATGTGGAAATTATGGTGAAAATAAGCCAAGTTCCGGAGTTTTTAACTCACACGAAACCACGAAAAACTTTCATTAGGAAAACTTGGTTGGAGCACCCTACTGCAGAACACACCGACATGGACGAAAGGGTCGACTGGCCAAGAGAAAAAATTTTTGCGGGACCACTCAAAACATCATAGTTAGACCTAGCAAATGATGAAAAGTGAAACCCGCGATCGATTGGAGAAACCTTATTTTACACTGAAAAATTCCACATAAGGAAAATTTGTATGGAGCACCCTACTGCAGAGCACACCGACAGGGCCGGGAAGGAAGGCCCGGTCCAAGAAAAAATTTTTGCGGGACCACTCAAAACATCATAGTTAGACCTAGCAAATGATGAAAAGTGAAACCCGCGATCGATTGGAGAAACCTTATTTTACACTGAAAAATTCCACATAAGGAAAATTTGTATGGAGCACCCTACTGCAGAGCACACCGACAGGGCCGGGAAGGAAGGCCCGGTCCAAGAAAAAATTTTGCGGGACCACTCAAAACATCATAGTTAGACCTAGCAAATGATGAAAAGTGAAACCCGCGATCGATTGGAGAAACCTTATTTTACACTGAAAAATTCCACATAAGCAAAATTTGTATGGAGCACCCTACTGCAGAGCACACCGACAGGGCCGGGAAGGAAGGCCCGGTCCAAGAAAAAATTTTTGCGGGACCACTCAAAACATCATAGTTAGACCTAGCAAATGATGAAAAGTGAAACCCGCGATCGATTGGAGAAACCTTATTTACACTGAAAAATTCCACATAAGGAAAATTTGTATGGAGCACCCTACTGCAGAGCACACCGACAGGGCCGGGAAGGAAGGCCCGGTCCAAGAAAAAATTTTTGCGGGACCACTCAAAACATCATAGTTAGACCTAGCAAATGATGAAAAGTGAAACCCGCGATCGATTGGAGAAACCTTATTTTACACTGAAAAATTCCACATAAGCAAAATTTGTATGGAGCACCCTACTGCAGAACACACCGACAGGGCCGGGAAGGAAGGCCCGGTCCAAGAAAAAATTTTTGCGGGACCACTCAAAACATCATAGTTAGACCTAGCAAATGATGAAAAGTGAAACCCGCGATCGATTGGAGAACCTTATTTTACACTGAAAAATTCCACATAAGGAAAATTTGTATGGAGCACCCTACTGCAGAGCACACCGACAGGGCCGGGAAGGAAGGCCCGGTCCAAGAAAAAATTTTTGCGGGAACCACTCAAAACATCATAGTTAGACCTAGCAAATGATGAAAAGTGAAACCCGCGATCGATTGGAGAAACCTTATTTTACACTGAAAAATTCCACATAAGGAAAATTTGTATGGAGCACCCTACTGCAGAACACACCGACAGGGCCGGGAAGGAAGGCCCGGTCCAAGAAAAAATTTTTGCGGGACCACTCAAAACATCATAGTTAGACCTAGCAAATGATGAAAAGTGAAACCCGCGATCGATTGGAGAAACCTTATTTTACACTGAAAAATTCCACATAAGGAAAATTTGTATGGAGCACCCTACTGCAGAGCACACCGACAGGGCCGGGAAGGAAGGCCCGGTCCAAGAAAAAATTTTTGCGGGACCACTCAAAACATCATAGTTAGACCTAGCAAATGATGAAAAGTGAAACCCGCGATCGATTGGAGAAACCTTATTTTACACTGAAAAATTCCACATAAGGAAAATTTGTATGGAGCACCCTACTGCAGAACACACCGACAGGGCCGGGAAGGAAGGCCCGGTCCAAGAAAAAATTTTTGCGGGACCACTCAAAACATCATAGTTAGACCTAGCAAATGATGAAAAGTGAAACCCGCGATCGATTGGAGAAACCTTATTTTACACTGAAAAATTCCACATAAGGAAAATTTGTATGGAGCACCCTACTGTGGTCACCATCGGTCGAGTTGGTCGAGACGGGCAAAAAATTTTTTTTTCCATATCGTCTCAAAACATGATTTATGGACCTTGTAAATGTTGAAAAGTGAAACGAAATCACTTTTGGAGCGATGAAAATTTTGTATGGGAGGTCCCTACCCGGAACAAATTTTACTAGTAAAGTCATCATTCCGCGACGAGAAATTTGAAAATGGTCAAATATGGTTAAGATGTCATGTTCATTCCCTACTATGGGGGACCAGGTCGTCACGAAAAAATTTTTTTCTCGACCTGGTCAAATGTGGTTCTGCGACGGAGGTTAAACTAATATTGCATAATTTGGGCCAAAAACCCCCCTCTGTCAGATATTGTACCCGTTCAAGAGCAATAGCAGACCACATAAGTTGAGCTTTGAGGTATCTGAAAGTTGAATATAGAGCGAGGTTCTAAGCGAAGGGATAGCTTAACGTTGAGCATTGAACGCAAAAAAGCTTAGAGATAAGCTTAAGATACAAGGGTTGTGGTGCAGGACACAGCTTAACGTTGAGCTTTGAACGCACATGGCTAGAACTAAGCTAAGAGATACCTATAGTGGTGCATGGAACTGCTCACAAGTTGAGCTTCGAGAAGTCCAAAGGCAAAATGTAGAGCGAGGTTCTAAGCGAAGGGATAGCTTAACGTTGAGCATTGAACGCAAAAAAGCTTAGAGATAAGCTTATTATATAAGGATTGTGGTGCAGAACACAGCTTAACGTTGAGCTTTGAACGCACATGGCTAGAACTAAGCTAAGAGATACGGGTAGTGGTGCATGGAACTGCTCACAAGTTGAGCTTCGAGAAGTCCAAAGGCAAAATATAGAGAGAGGTCCTAGCAGCCTAAAAAACTTCTAGGGCCGACAGCTCACAAGTTGAGTTTCGAACGCAATTAGGCTACCCTGGTAGCCTTGATTTGAAAGCATTAAGGCAATGATATGGTAGAATGCCCGATCTTAAACCTATTGACAGAGAATGTGTACGAGTAAGCATAGATGTGGAGGAGCACATACCCTAAACAGTCCCGAAAGATGGTTAGCTAAGTGATGCATCACAAATGGACTTGGCGCACCAAGTTCACACTGAAACACACACGATCGCGTATATTAAAACCTGTTGTGTGGTGCATCACTAATAAAGTTTGGTGCGTCAAACGAACATGAGAGTTGAGCATATTGGGTATGTGTGATAACACACTTTGCACGACAATCGAGAAACCGCATAAGCTCAGTATAACACAGCAGGGGAAGATTGATGAAAACCAGAGCTAATACATGCAACAGGCCGGGAATGCTGCTTCTGAAGGTGGTAGGACCGGTGCACTTATTAGTTAAACCAATCGGCCGATTGAGTTGAAGTCTGGTACCGATCTTTCACTTGACTGTGCCCCATCAACTATTGATGGTAGTGTAGAGGACTACCATGGTTGTGACGGGAAGCGGGAATCAGGGTTCGATTCCGGAGCTAGTAGAGAGTGCCTGATAAAGGCCATGGTACACATCCAAATCAGGAAAGCAGCAGGAAACACTACCATACATTGCCAGGTGCATAGGAGGATTGCAAGCCCGTAAATTGCCCGATCATAGCCAGCGATGCTGAGAACGGAATTTATTCCTTCGATCGTCGTTGGTTCACATGTTTACTGATGGTTGTACGAACACCATACCCGGTGGTAAGTACAGTGGAGCTCGCCTTCACAACATAATGTTCACCAGTTGGACGCATAGATTGGAATAGCTCACATAGTGTTGGATTGCTGGAAACACACATTCCAGACTGCTCCGGTAGTCATGGAAAGGAGAGGATTGCAAGCCCGTAAATTGCCCGATTATAGCCAACGATGCTGAGAACGGAATTTATTCCTTCGATCGTCGTTGGTTCACATGTTTACTGATGGTTGTACGAACACCATACCCGGTGGTAAGTACAGTGGAGCTCGCCTTCACAACATAATGTTCACCAGTTGGACGCATAGATTGGAATAGCTCACAAGTGTTGGAAAGTTGAACGCACGTTGAAGACCGCTACTGTGGTCTTGGAAAGTAGAGGATTGCAAGCCCGTAAATTGTCCGATCATAGCCAACGATGCTGAGATCGGAATTCATTCCTTCGATCGTCGTTGGTTCGCATGTTTACTGATGGTTGTACGAACACCATACCCGGTGGTAAGTACAGTGGAGCTCGCCTTCACAACATAATGTTCACCAGTTGAACGTACAAGTTGGAATAGCTCACATAGTGTTGGATTGCTGGAAACACACAAAATGATACGAGTAAGGTTGCGTGAGTAAGGCACGTACACCTAAAGCGAATTATTAGAAGTGGTGATACGAAGTGTCTCGGTGGAGTGTGCTTGCACACAACAAGTTGGCCAAGAGAA
>NW_026525828.1:0-7500 GCF_943734725.1 Anopheles marshallii | reverse complement strand
ATGTTTTTCGTCAATTTTCGTCCGATTTCCGTCCGGTTTTTTGCGTTAGCACGATCACGGGCACAAAAACTACCGTTTCCGTCCACTTCCGGCCCGATTGGACCGGATTTTTACGCAAACTCACGATACACACACACTGTTGTTGTTGTTGTTGTTGTATTTCTTTGCGCAAATTTGCCACTCCGTATTTCGGGCCGAATTTCACCGGCAAACACTGTCTATCACTCTTAATCGCTTAAATGGCGTCCAATCTCGCTTTTTCACCGAAAACCGCACCGAAAAAGGTCTATTTTGCCCGTTTTTATAGCGGAAATAGTTCCCCATACAAAATGTATGGGGAATGTTTTTTTGCTTATTTTCCGTATTATCGCACCGATTTTCACGCGGTTTTCACTCGATTCACTTAAAACTTGCACTTAACAACGGATTATAACTAAAATCCAGTCTCTCTAAACGATTTTTGCACACAAATTTTCCTTCTCACTGCGGAGCAAAACACGCCATGTCCAAACAGCTCGACTGCTCGAATGTCACCACACAGGGATAACTGGCTTGTGGCCGCCAAGCGTTCATAGCGACGTGGCTTATTGATCCTTCGATGTCGGCTCTTCCTATCATTGTGAAGCAAAATTCACCAAGCGTAGGATTGTTCACCCTTTCAAGGGAACGTGAGCTGGGTTTAGACCGTCGTGAGACAGGTTAGTTTTACCCTACTGGTGTGTGCTGTATGCTGCTATCTTAACGGAATTCCTGTGCAGTACGAGAGGAACCACAGGTACGGACCACTGGCTCAATACTAGTTCGACCGGACTTTGGTATGACGCTACGTCCGCTGGATTATGCCTGAACGCCTCTAAGGTCGTATCCAATCCGAGCTGATAGCGCATCATAAACCCATTAGGTGATCGGAAGCTAGCGGGCTTAACAACCCTCTGAGATCCGTCGGTGCTGCCCCGTGCACACTGCCGTCTCATCCCCGCTATAGCACTAGACTGAGCCGCAACGGGCGGGTGTACGCTGCACGTGGAAGTACCTTATCACAGGGAACCCTGGTGGCTGTGCTCCCGTCGACCGTGGATACAACTAGTTTCGACACCTTCGACCGCCCGCAAACGACGGGACTACAGGCTGGGAGCTGCGAGTTGTAGAGATGCGTTCGCATCGATCCTCTCAGGCGACCCATGCTTGGTGGTGAAGTGGTTAGTTCGTGGAGTATAGGCTTGCTGCACTCGACAAGAGTGCTGCTTGCAAGGCTGTGGTGGTACGTATGGTAGTTGATGAGCATAGGCTTGCTGCACTCGACAAGAGTGCTGCTTGCAAGCCTATGGTGGTACGTGTACGGTAGTTGATGTGAGCATAGGCTTGCTGCACTCGACAAGAGTGCTGCTTGCAAGCCTATGGGTGGTGTGGTGTGTGGTGCATGATTAGCCTTTCAAGGAAGATGTGTCCTTGGGGCTAATCGGTTATTTTTATAAGTCCGGGAAACCTTTCTCGTCGGGATTCTTATCCTAAGCAACCACGAAAGCTTCCAAGAGTTGAAACATTGCCTATCAAGTAGGCCGTACCAGCCCATAGCAAACCAACCAAGATAATCTAACAGGCCAAGATTGGTTGGAGATTTCAAAATTTGGCTAAGTCCATGGCCACCATAAGCCATTTCTATCAAGAAGGCCATGGACAGTTCTAAACAACCACGAAAGCTTCCAAGAGTTGAAACATTGCCTATCAAGTAGGCCGTAGCAGCCCATAGCAACCCAACCAAGATACTCTAACAGGCCAAGATTGGTTGGAGAATTCAAAATTTTGCTAAGTCCATGGCCACCATAAGCCATTTCTATCAAGAAGGCCACGAACAGTGCTTAGCAACCACGAAAGCTTCCAAGAGTTGAAACATTGCCTATCAAGTAGGCCGTACCAGCCCATAGCAACCCAACCAAGATACTCTAACAGGCCAAGATTGGATCTCAAAATGTTGCTAAGTCCATGGCCACCATAAGCCATTTCTATCAAGAAGGCCACGAACAGTGCTTAGCAACCACGAAAGCTTCCAAGAGTTGAAACATTGCCTATCAAGTAGGCCGTACCAGCCCATAGCAACCCAACCAAGATACTCTAACAGGCCAAGATTGGTTGGAGATTTCAAAATTTGGCTAAGTCCATGGCCACCATAAGCCATTTCTATCAAGAAGGCCACGAACTGTGCTTAGCAACCACGAAAGCTTCCAAGAGTTGAAACATTGCCTATCAAGTAGGCCGTACCAGCCCATAGCAACCCAACCAAGATACTCTAACAGGCCAAGATTGGTTGGAGAATTCAAAATTTTGCTAAGTCCATGGCCACCATAAGCCATTTCTATCAAGAAGGCCATGGACAGTGCTTAGCAACCACGAAAGCTTCCAAGAGTTGAAACATTGCCTATCAAGTAGGCCGTACCAGCCCATAGCAAACCAACCAAGATAATCTAACAGGCCAAGATTGGATCTCAAAATGTTGCTAAGTCCATGGCCACGATAAGCCATTTCTATCAAGAAGGCCATGGACAGTTCTAAACAACCACGAAAGCTTCCAAGAGTTGAAACATTGCCTATCAAGTAGGCCGTAGCAGCCCATAGCAACCCAACCAAGATAATCTAACAGGCCAAGATTGGTTGGAGATTTCAAAATTTTGCTAAGTCCATGGCCACCATAAGCCATTTCTATCTAGAAGGCCATGGACAGTGCTTAGCAACCACGAAAGCTTCCAAGAGTTGAAACATTGCCTATCAAGTAGGCCGTACCAGCCCATAGCAAACCAACCAAGATAATCTAACAGGCCAAGATTGGATCTCAAAATGTTGCTAAGTCCATGGCCACGATAAGCCATTTCTATCAAGAAGGCCATGGACAGTTCTAAACAACCACGAAAGCTTCCAAGAGTTGAAACATTGCCTATCAAGTAGGCCGTAGCAGCCCATAGCAACCCAACCAAGATAATCTAACAGGCCAAGATTGGTTGGAGATTTCAAAATTTGGCTAAGTCCAGATTTTTTTACCCTTCGGGAAAACAACCCTAGTTCACCAAGTTGAACGCGAAAAACTGTCCATAGGATACGCACAAAACGTTTATTGAGTTGGTCACCATATGTGGAAATTATGGTGAAAATAAGCCAAGTTCCGGAGTTTTTAACTCACACGAAACCACGAAAAACTTTCATTAGGAAAACTTGGTTGGAGCACCCTACTGCAGAACACACCGACATGGACGAAAGGGTCGACTGGCCAAGAGAAAAAATTTTTGCGGGACCACTCAAAACATCATAGTTAGACCTAGCAAATGATGAAAAGTGAAACCCGCGATCGATTGGAGAAACCTTATTTTACACTGAAAAATTCCACATAAGGAAAATTTGTATGGAGCACCCTACTGCAGAGCACACCGACAGGGCCGGGAAGGAAGGCCCGGTCCAAGAAAAAATTTTTGCGGGACCACTCAAAACATCATAGTTAGACCTAGCAAATGATGAAAAGTGAAACCCGCGATCGATTGGAGAAACCTTATTTTACACTGAAAAATTCCACATAAGGAAAATTTGTATGGAGCACCCTACTGCAGAGCACACCGACAGGGCCGGGAAGGAAGGCCCGGTCCAAGAAAAAATTTTTGCGGGACCACTCAAAACATCATAGTTAGACCTAGCAAATGATGAAAAGTGAAACCCGCGATCGATTGGAGAAACCTTATTTTACACTGAAAAATTCCACATAAGCAAAATTTGTATGGAGCACCCTACTGCAGAGCACACCGACAGGGCCGGGAAGGAAGGCCCGGTCCAAGAAAAAATTTTTGCGGGACCACTCAAAACATCATAGTTAGACCTAGCAAATGATGAAAAGTGAAACCCGCGATCGATTGGAGAAACCTTATTTTACACTGAAAAATTCCACATAAGGAAAATTTGTATGGAGCACCCTACTGCAGAGCACACCGACAGGGCCGGGAAGGAAGGCCCGGTCCAAGAAAAAATTTTTGCGGGACCACTCAAAACATCATAGTTAGACCTAGCAAATGATGAAAAGTGAAACCCGCGATCGATTGGAGAAACCTTATTTTACACTGAAAAATTCCACATAAGCAAAATTTGTATGGAGCACCCTACTGCAGAACACACCGACAGGGCCGGGAAGGAAGGCCCGGTCCAAGAAAAAATTTTTGCGGGACCACTCAAAACATCATAGTTAGACCTAGCAAATGATGAAAAGTGAAACCCGCGATCGATTGGAGAAACCTTATTTTACACTGAAAAATTCCACATAAGGAAAATTTGTATGGAGCACCCTACTGCAGAGCACACCGACAGGGCCGGGAAGGAAGGCCCGGTCCAAGAAAAAATTTTTGCGGGACCACTCAAAACATCATAGTTAGACCTAGCAAATGATGAAAAGTGAAACCCGCGATCGATTGGAGAAACCTTATTTTACACTGAAAAATTCCACATAAGGAAAATTTGTATGGAGCACCCTACTGCAGAACACACCGACAGGGCCGGGAAGGAAGGCCCGGTCCAAGAAAAAATTTTTGCGGGACCACTCAAAACATCATAGTTAGACCTAGCAAATGATGAAAAGTGAAACCCGCGATCGATTGGAGAAACCTTATTTTACACTGAAAAATTCCACATAAGGAAAATTTGTATGGAGCACCCTACTGCAGAGCACACCGACAGGGCCGGGAAGGAAGGCCCGGTCCAAGAAAAAATTTTTGCGGGACCACTCAAAACATCATAGTTAGACCTAGCAAATGATGAAAAGTGAAACCCGCGATCGATTGGAGAAACCTTATTTTACACTGAAAAATTCCACATAAGGAAAATTTGTATGGAGCACCCTACTGCAGAACACACCGACAGGGCCGGGAAGGAAGGCCCGGTCCAAGAAAAAATTTTTGCGGGACCACTCAAAACATCATAGTTAGACCTAGCAAATGATGAAAAGTGAAACCCGCGATCGATTGGAGAAACCTTATTTTACACTGAAAAATTCCACATAAGGAAAATTTGTATGGAGCACCCTACTGTGGTCACCATCGGTCGAGTTGGTCGAGACGGGCAAAAAATTTTTTTTTCCATATCGTCTCAAAACATGATTTATGGACCTTGTAAATGTTGAAAAGTGAAACGAAATCACTTTTGGAGCGATGAAAATTTTGTATGGGAGGTCCCTACCCGGAACAAATTTTACTAGTAAAGTCATCATTCCGCGACGAGAAATTTGAAAATGGTCAAATATGGTTAAGATGTCATGTTCATTCCCTACTATGGGGGACCAGGTCGTCACGAAAAAATTTTTTTCTCGACCTGGTCAAATGTGGTTCTGCGACGGAGGTTAAACTAATATTGCATAATTTGGGCCAAAAACCCCCCTCTGTCAGATATTGTACCCGTTCAAGAGCAATAGCAGACCACATAAGTTGAGCTTTGAGGTATCTGAAAGTTGAATATAGAGCGAGGTTCTAAGCGAAGGGATAGCTTAACGTTGAGCATTGAACGCAAAAAAGCTTAGAGATAAGCTTAAGATACAAGGGTTGTGGTGCAGGACACAGCTTAACGTTGAGCTTTGAACGCACATGGCTAGAACTAAGCTAAGAGATACCTATAGTGGTGCATGGAACTGCTCACAAGTTGAGCTTCGAGAAGTCCAAAGGCAAAATGTAGAGCGAGGTTCTAAGCGAAGGGATAGCTTAACGTTGAGCATTGAACGCAAAAAAGCTTAGAGATAAGCTTATTATATAAGGATTGTGGTGCAGAACACAGCTTAACGTTGAGCTTTGAACGCACATGGCTAGAACTAAGCTAAGAGATACGGGTAGTGGTGCATGGAACTGCTCACAAGTTGAGCTTCGAGAAGTCCAAAGGCAAAATATAGAGAGAGGTCCTAGCAGCCTAAAAAACTTCTAGGGCCGACAGCTCACAAGTTGAGTTTCGAACGCAATTAGGCTACCCTGGTAGCCTTGATTTGAAAGCATTAAGGCAATGATATGGTAGAATGCCCGATCTTAAACCTATTGACAGAGAATGTGTACGAGTAAGCATAGATGTGGAGGAGCACATACCCTAAACAGTCCCGAAAGATGGTTAGCTAAGTGATGCATCACAAATGGACTTGGCGCACCAAGTTCACACTGAAACACACACGATCGCGTATATTAAAACCTGTTGTGTGGTGCATCACTAATAAAGTTTGGTGCGTCAAACGAACATGAGAGTTGAGCATATTGGGTATGTGTGATAACACACTTTGCACGACAATCGAGAAACCGCATAAGCTCAGTATAACACAGCAGGGGAAGATTGATGAAAACCAGAGCTAATACATGCAACAGGCCGGGAATGCTGCTTCTGAAGGTGGTAGGACCGGTGCACTTATTAGTTAAACCAATCGGCCGATTGAGTTGAAGTCTGGTACCGATCTTTCACTTGACTGTGCCCCATCAACTATTGATGGTAGTGTAGAGGACTACCATGGTTGTGACGGGAAGCGGGAATCAGGGTTCGATTCCGGAGCTAGTAGAGAGTGCCTGATAAAGGCCATGGTACACATCCAAATCAGGAAAGCAGCAGGAAACACTACCATACATTGCCAGGTGCATAGGAGGATTGCAAGCCCGTAAATTGCCCGATCATAGCCAGCGATGCTGAGAACGGAATTTATTCCTTCGATCGTCGTTGGTTCACATGTTTACTGATGGTTGTACGAACACCATACCCGGTGGTAAGTACAGTGGAGCTCGCCTTCACAACATAATGTTCACCAGTTGGACGCATAGATTGGAATAGCTCACATAGTGTTGGATTGCTGGAAACACACATTCCAGACTGCTCCGGTAGTCATGGAAAGGAGAGGATTGCAAGCCCGTAAATTGCCCGATTATAGCCAACGATGCTGAGAACGGAATTTATTCCTTCGATCGTCGTTGGTTCACATGTTTACTGATGGTTGTACGAACACCATACCCGGTGGTAAGTACAGTGGAGCTCGCCTTCACAACATAATGTTCACCAGTTGGACGCATAGATTGGAATAGCTCACAAGTGTTGGAAAGTTGAACGCACGTTGAAGACCGCTACTGTGGTCTTGGAAAGTAGAGGATTGCAAGCCCGTAAATTGTCCGATCATAGCCAACGATGCTGAGATCGGAATTCATTCCTTCGATCGTCGTTGGTTCGCATGTTTACTGATGGTTGTACGAACACCATACCCGGTGGTAAGTACAGTGGAGCTCGCCTTCACAACATAATGTTCACCAGTTGAACGTACAAGTTGGAATAGCTCACATAGTGTTGGATTGCTGGAAACACACAAAATGATACGAGTAAGGTTGCGTGAGTAAGGCACGTACACCTAAAGCGAATTATTAGAAGTGGTGATACGAAGTGTCTCGGTGGAGTGTGCTTGCACACAACAAGTTGGCCAAGAGAACCGGTGGTCTCCTGTTGCTTAACGGCTTCGGGTTGACTTAGGGT
>NW_026525827.1:0-12500 GCF_943734725.1 Anopheles marshallii | reverse complement strand
ACCGGCTAGCCGGCGCCAGCGCGTCCCAGTCTGCCTGCCACTGTCGCAAAGTGGCCGCGCGCTCCTCGATGCGCAGCTGGTGCAATGGAGTGCCAGTCGCTTGATGCTGATGATAACATCTGGCGTCCTCCTGTATCTGCATGCAGATCGGGATGACGCTCGCCAGGACCGTGGCAACCTCATACCGAACCGATATGAAGGTCCTGGCGACTGGCCTCACGTACTGCGCCTGCACCCGCTTCAGTGCTCGGCTGCACTTCCGAAGGTTGGTGGCCCTGTGCCACACCGGTGCAGCGTACCGCAGCGTCGAGTCCACCACCGAAGAGAGCAGTCGCCGTTTCGCGCCTTTCGGGCCCCCGTGATTCTGCATAAGACGAGAGATCCCCTTCGCCACCCGGAGCGCCTTTGCCGTTGCGAACTCTACGTGTGGGGTCCACAGCAAGTGGTCATGCAGAACCACCCCCAAGTACTTCAAGCACCGCGTCGGCTGACGCTGCACTCCCTCGATGGCGACCGTGGGCTGCTGGTAGCCCTGTCGCATGGTGGACACCATGATAACCTCGGTCTTCGCGGGCGCCAGCTTAAGGTGTCTGTCGGCCATCCACTCCCCGATCATGCGAATGGCCTCCTGGGCCGACTGGGCCGCCGTCTGCGGAGTCGTGCCACCTGCCAGCACCACCAGGTCGTCTGCGAAGCCGATCGCCTCCACGCCGTCCGGAAACGCCAGCCGCAGGACTCCGTCGTACATCGTATTCCACAATGTAGGACCGATGATGGAGCCCTGCGGTACCCCCGCCGACACCGGCCTGCGGACTGGTCCCTCGCTGGTCTCGTAAGCGAGCTCACGCTCGGAGAAGTAGCTGCGCAGTATTCTCTGAAGCGCGGCCGGGACGTTCTTTTCACGCAGTGCCGCAGCGATCGCCCTCCAGCTGGCCGTGTTGAACGCGTTCTGGACGTCTAGCGCTGCCACCACCAGACATCGTGGATCGCGTCCATTGGTGCGGTGGAAGGACCGAGCGAACTCGCCCCGCTCGACGACCCGCTGGATCGCCTGCACCGTTGACCTCCCGCGACGAAATCCGTACTGCTCCGGCGACAGTTGAGGGGCAGCGCTGTCCTCCAAGTGTTCATTTAGGCGCTCGAGAATGCACCTCTCGAACAACTTGGGGACTGCTCCCTCCAGAAGCAGCGGTCGGCTCGCCGATGGATCGCCCGGTGGCTTGCCCGGTTTGGCTACCAGCACCAGCCTCGCCTCCTTCCAAGCCCGCGGGAACTCACCGCGTTCCAGTAGGTCGTTAAACACCCGCACAAACGCCTGCGGGTGTTCACGGATCGCGGTTTTCACCGCCGCGTTCGGGATCCCATCGAGCCCAGGTGCTTTGGATGGGGCCATCCGTTCTGCCAGCGCGAGAACCTCCGCTTCCGTGACGGGTCGCAGCCTCTCCTCGTCAGCCGTTCGCTCGATGGCTGGCCACTCGAACGGGGGATGCAGCGGAAACAGGGCATCCACGATCGGCTCCAGCACTGTCCGGTCCGTCTCCGGCGGGGTGCGACCACGCAGCTTGGCCATCACCACCTTGTATCCCAGTCCGAATACGTCGCTGTCGACTCCGTCGATCAGCTCTTGGAGCTTCTCGTTTCGACTCTCCTGGATCCCGCGCTGCAGCCCTCTACGAAGGTCCTGCAGACGCCCCAAAGCCGCGTCCCGTTCTGTTGGCCCCTTGGCCCCACGATGCCTCTCTTCCGCCTCCTCGCACTCACGCCTCATGCGTTCCAGCTCCGGAGTCCACCAGTAGAGCCTAGGCGGCTGACGGAACTTTGGCGGGCCCACTCGCTCCATCGTCCTGTCGCAGGCCAGGGACAGCGCTCCTACCAGCGCGTCAGGCGTGTCCGCTTCTGCAAATCGACAATCAATCAGCGCAGCCTGGTATCCCTCCCTGCAGAAAGTCGACGTCTTCCAGCGAACTCCTGCATGCTGCGGGAGGCGAGACGACTGCGTCCGATGGTGTTGTTTCGTACGCTGCTGCGGTGCTGACCGTCTCCCCGGAACGCCCACGGAGAACTCCACGTACCGGTGGTCGCTGTACGAATATCGCTGGCTGACCCTCCAGGTGTCCTCAAGGGCGACCGTAGAGCTCGCGAAGGACACATCTACAACGCTCTCGCGCGCGACCCCATTGCCCTTGAAGGTGGGCACGTTGCCGCGGTTGAGGACCTCCAGCTGCAGATGGTCGATAGCACCCTTGAGGATGTGCCCTCTCGATGTTGTGCGGGCACTCCCCCAGTCCGTACTCCATGCATTAAGATCACCTGCCATCACCAGGTGCTGATGTCCCACCAACGCCATCTCCACCGCCTCGAGATAGGCGACGAAGTCCGCTGGTCCGGTGTTTGGCGAGACGTAGCAGCTAGCGAATGTCACTCCTCCCACTGTGGCCACCACCAGCCCAGGATGAGCGCTTTCCCATAAACGCTGTATGGGATAAGCCCCGGTGGCGACCACTGCCACACTCTGCGCCTCATCCACCGCCCATCTGCCGTTGTCCCGAGGCGGCTTATATAATTCGCAGGCGATGACAACGTCCACCCCCAGCTCCCGCGCCGTCTGCAGCATCAGGTCCTGCGCTGATCTGCTGCGCCCGAGGTTGATCTGCAGGACCTTTATCGTTGTCGAGGACAGGACGGATGTCCCACCCGGTGCGGGCCCTTGCATGTCACGCAGCAGACCGCTGCCGTGCATGTTCGGGCCAGGTGTCCCGGTTGGCCGCAGCGGATGCAGTGCGTCGACCAATCCATCTCGCTCCGGCATTGGTGCCGCAGGTGTCCGTGCTCCAGGCATTTGAAGCACCGCTGCTGGCCCCGCGTCAGTGGTGTCAACTGCGTAGCTAGGCACGAAGTGTGCAGCACCTTCACGTGCTGCTGCGCAATCTTCGCTGCCGCCTTCACTGCCATTCGGACGTATGCCGTCTGCGTGCCATTCCATGCCTTGACCAAATGCACGGCGGATTCCTTCACCGACTGCTCTGTGAATGTTTGGATCGCCGTCGCCACGTCCGTCGCCGTCGCTAAAGGGTCCACCTCTTCCAGGCGGACCTCTACCGTTTCCGTCACCAGGCGGGCGGTGGCCGGAGCTGCGGCCTGTGCGCAGACCTCCTGCACACGTTGAAAAATTGCTTCCGAATTAGCACCGTCCTCTACGTCCATAACCAGCCGATCCCGCGTCGTTCGCCGTCCCACACCGAGCTTCGCCTGGTGTTCAGCCAACGACGGTGCGCTGCGGACTAGCTGGTAAACGTCTGTCCACGTTTGACCGTCTCCTGGGGCCACCTCTATAGCGTCCAGCTTCTTTTTCGTCGACTGCTTGCGTGGCGCAAGTTGCGGGCGTGGCTTTTCCGGCTGCTGCTGTTGTTGCTGCTGCGGCTTCGGTGGTGCCTTGCGGGGTCCCACCACCGTCCATGCGCCACTCTGCGTCGCCTGTGTACCAGATGCCTCGGCAGCCACATTGGCATAGGACGGCCGCTGCTGCTGCTGTTGTTGTTGCTGCTGCAGCGGTTGCTGCTGAGCAGGGCCACGCGTTGGCCCCTGCGTCTGTTGTGGCCGTTGCTGTTGTTTCTGCAACCGTTGGGGCTGCTGCTTCGTCAAAGAAGACGACTGCTCCTGCAGCTGCGATTGCTGTGCCTGATTGCCGCCACAACCAAGCATCTGCGCCAACAGCTCCTGGTGGCTTGCCGTCTCCTTTTCTAGCTCCTTGCGGAGACGTTGAGTCTCCTCGTGCCACTGACGAGCCTGTTGCTTGTTCCATTGCAGCTCTTCTTTGAACTGCTGCTGGGCCAGCTTCAGTTCCTCCCGGGCCAACTTTCGTTCCTCGCGGGCCATGTTGTCATTGGCCTCAATCCGCTGTCGCAGCATCACAAGCTCTTGCTGCAGCTCTTTACACATGGTTCGAAGCTGCTCGTTTGCGAGGGACATTTCCCCGATCACCTTCCGCAGTTCCACCATGTCGTTGTTCGTCGACTTCGATGCCATCACCGAAGCTCTTGTCAACATTACCTTCGGCTCTACAGCCAAAAGAGACCGCCCCGGCCTTTCCTCGGTAGACTCCGACCGAGGACGCGATGCTCGGGTTGTCGCCATTTTAGAGACCCAAGCAGGCCTCCGTGGTCAGGGGGAGGTGTTTCCCTACTTGCAGACGCCTTCCCGTATTTTCCCCAGTCGTTCCCGATTTTTCCCCGCGATTTTCAGTTAAATTCGGAAATTCGAGCAGTTTCGAGCAGTTTCGAGCTCGATGAAAACTGTCCAAATCGAGCAGATTCGAGCTGCCGATGACCCCCCCAGCTTCCCAGAATTTTTCTACGTGTTTTTGAGTTTCGAGCAGTTTTTCGAGCAAAAACCGTCAATTTGAAAATTTGTCAGCGGGGGACTGCTCACCTTCGAAAATTCGTCAGCGGGGTCATATGTGTCACTCGGATGTCACCAAAAAATGTCAAAAAATTTTTTCGCGTTTTTCACTGTTTTTTCGCTTGGATCTTATTAAACGAGTTAAAACAATCACAACGGTGAAAACCGCACACGAATCCGATAAAAACTCGCAAAGTTATTAACGATTTTCTAATAAACACCGTTGCTCGAAACCACGTGCTCCGGCGGTAGCACCCCTTGCACTTTTTTGCCACGTTGTTTTTCGGCGATTTTCGTCCGATTTCCGTCCGGTTTTTTGCATTAACACGATCACGGGCACAAAAACTACCGTTTCCGTCCACTTCCGGCCCGATTGGACCGGATTTTTACGCAAACTCACGATACACACACACTGTTGTTGTTGTTGTTGTTGTAATTCTTTGCGCGAATTTGCCACTCCGTATTTCGGGCCGAATTTCACCGGCAAACACTGTCTATCACTTTTAATCGCTTAAATGGCGTCCAATCTCGCTTTTTCACTGAAAACCGCACCGAAAAAGGTCTATTTTGCCCGTTTTTATAGCGGAAATAGTTCCCCATACAAAATGTATGGGGAATGTTTTTTACTTATTTTCCGTATTATCGCACCGATTTTCACGCGGTTTTCACTCGATTCCCTTAAAACGTACACTTAACAACGGATTATAACTAAAATCCAGTCTCTCCAAACGATTTTTGCACCAATATTTTCCTTCTCACTGCGGAGCAAAACACGCCATGTCCAAACAGCTCAACTGCTCGAATGTCACCACAGGGATAACTGGCTTGTGGCCGCCAAGCGTTCATAGCGACGTGGCTTATTGATCCTTCGATGTCGGCTCTTCCTATCATTGTGAAGCAAAATTCACCAAGCGTAGGATTGTTCACCCTTTCAAGGGAACGTGAGCTGGGTTTAGACCGTCGTGAGACAGGTTAGTTTTACCCTACTGGTGTGTGCTGTATGCTGCTATCTTAACGGAATTCCTGTGCAGTACGAGAGGAACCACAGGTACGGACCACTGGCTCAATACTAGTTCGACCGGACTTTGGTATGACGCTACGTCCGCTGGATTATGCCTGAACGCCTCTAAGGTCGTATCCAATCCGAGCTGATAGCGCATCATAAACCCATTAGGTGATCGGAAGCTAGCGGGCTTAACAACCCTCTGAGATCCGTCGGTGCTGCCCCGTGCACACTGCCGTCTCATCCCCGCTATAGCACTAGACTGAGCCGCAACGGGCGGGTGCACGCTGCACGTGGAAGTACCTTATCACAGGGAACCCTGGTGGCTGTGCTCCCGTCGACCGTGGATACAACTAGTTTCGACACCTTCGACCGCCCGCAAACGACGGGACTACAGGCTGGGAGCTGCGAGTTGTAGAGATGCGTTCGCATCGATCCTCTCAGGCGACCCATGCTTGGTGGTGAAGTGGTTAGTTCGTGGAGTATAGGCTTGCTGCACTCGACAAGAGTGCTGCTTGCAAGGCTGTGGTGGTACGTATGGTAGTTGATGAGCATAGGCTTGCTGCACTCGACAAGAGTGCTGCTTGCAAGCCTATGGTGGTACGTGTACGGTAGTTGATGTGAGCATAGGCTTGCTGCACTCGACAAGAGTGCTGCTTGCAAGCCTATGGGTGGTGTGGTGTGTGGTGCATGATTAGCCTTTCAAGGAAGATGTGTCCTTGGGGCTAATCGGTTATTTTTATAAGTCCGGGAAACCTTTCTCGTCGGGATTCTTATCCTAAGCAACCACGAAAGCTTCCAAGAGTTGAAACATTGCCTATCAAGTAGGCCGTACCAGCCCATAGCAAACCAACCAAGATAATCTAACAGGCCAAGATTGGTTGGAGACTTCAAAATTTGGCTAAGTCCATGGCCACCATAAGCCATTTCTATCAAGAAGGCCACGAACAGTGCTTAGCAACCACGAAAGCGCCCAAGAGTTGAAACATTGCCTATCAAGTAGGCCGTACCGGCCCATAGCAACCCAACCAAGATACTCTAACAGGCCAAGATTGGTTGGAGAATTCAAAATTTGGCTAAGTCCATGGCCACCATAAGCCATTTCTATCAAGAAGGCCATGGACAGTGCTTAGCAACCACGAAAGGTTCCAAGAGTTGAAACATTGCCTATCAAGTAGGCCGTACCAGCCCATAGCAAACCAACCAAGATAATCTAACAGGCCAAGATTGGTTGGAGACTTCAAAATTTTGCTAAGTCCATGGCCACCATAAGCCATTTCTATCAAGAAGGCCATGGACAGTGCTTAGCAACCACGAAAGCTTCCAAGAGTTGAAACATTGCCTATCAAGTAGGCCGTACCAGCCCATAGCAACCCAACCAAGATACTCTAACAGGCCAAGATTGGTTGGAGACTTCAAAATTTTGCTAAGTCCATGGCCACCATAAGCCATTTCTATCAAGAAGGCCATGGACAGTTCTAAACAACCACGAAAGCTTCCAAGAGTTGAAACATTGCCTATCAAGTAGGCCGTACCAGCCCATAGCAAACCAACCAAGATAATCTAACAGGCCAAGATTGGTTGGAGAATTCAAAATGTTGCTAAGTCCATGGCCACGATAAGCCATTTCTATCAAGAAGGCCACGAACAGTGCTTAGCAACCACGAAAGCTTCCAAGAGTTGAAACATTGCCTATCAAGTAGGCCGTAGCAGCCCATAGCAACCCAACCAAGATAATCTAACAGGCCAAGATTGGTTGGAGATTTCAAAATTTGGCTAAGTCCAGATTTTTTTACCCTTCGGGAATACAACCCTAGTTCACCAAGTTGAACGCGAAAAAATGTCCATAGGATACGCACAAAACGTTTATTGAGTTGGTCACCATATGTGGAAATTATGGTGAAAATAAGCCAAGTTCCGGAGTTTTTAACTAACACGAAACCACGAAAAACTTTCATTAGGAAAACTTGGTTGGAGCACCCTACTGCAGAACACACCGACATGGACGAAAGGGTCGACTGGCTAAGAGAAAAAATTTTTGCGGGACCACTCAAAACATCATAGTTAGACCTAGCAAATGATGAAAAGTGAAACCCGCGATCGATTGGAGAAACCTTATTTTACACTGAAAAATTCCACATAAGGAAAATTTGTATGGAGCACCCTACTGCAGAGCACACCGACAGGGCCGGGAAGGAAGGCCCGGTCCAAGAAAAAATTTTTGCGGGACCACTCAAAACATCATAGTTAGACCTAGCAAATGATGAAAAGTGAAACCCGCGATCGATTGGAGAAACCTTATTTTACACTGAAAAATTCCACATAAGGAAAATTTGTATGGAGCACCCTACTGCAGAGCACACCGACAGGGCCGGGAAGGAAGGCCCGGTCCAAGAAAAAATTTTTGCGGGACCACTCAAAACATCATAGTTAGACCTAGCAAATGATGAAAAGTGAAACCCGCGATCGATTGGAGAAACCTTATTTTACACTGAAAAATTCCACATAAGGAAAATTTGTATGGAGCACCCTACTGCAGAGCACACCGACAGGGCCGGGAAGGAAGGCCCGGTCCAAGAAAAAATTTTTGCGGGACCACTCAAAACATCATAGTTAGACCTAGCAAATGATGAAAAGTGAAACCCGCGATCGATTGGAGAAACCTTATTTTACACTGAAAAATTCCACATAAGGAAAATTTGTATGGAGCACCCTACTGCAGAGCACACCGACATGGACGAAAGGGTCGACTGGCTAAGAGAAAAAATTTTTGCGGGACCACTCAAAACATCATAGTTAGACCTAGCAAATGATGAAAAGTGAAACCCGCGATCGATTGGAGAAACCTTATTTTACACTGAAAAATTCCACATAAGGAAAATTTGTATGGAGCACCCTACTGCAGAGCACACCGACAGGGCCGGGAAGGAAGGCCCGGTCCAAGAAAAAATTTTTGCGGGACCACTCAAAACATCATAGTTAGACCTAGCAAATGATGAAAAGTGAAACCCGCGATCGATTGGAGAAACCTTATTTTACACTGAAAAATTCCACATAAGGAAAATTTGTATGGAGCACCCTACTGCAGAGCACACCGACAGGGCCGGGAAGGAAGGCCCGGTCCAAGAAAAAATTTTTGCGGGACCACTCAAAACATCATAGTTAGACCTAGCAAATGATGAAAAGTGAAACCCGCGATCGATTGGAGAAACCTTATTTTACACTGAAAAATTCCACATAAGGAAAATTTGTATGGAGCACCCTACAGCAGAGCACACCGACAGGGCCGGGAAGGAAGGCCCGGTCCAAGAAAAAATTTTTGCGGGACCACTCAAAACATCATAGTTAGACCTAGCAAATGATGAAAAGTGAAACCCGCGATCGATTGGAGAAACCTTATTTTACACTGAAAAATTCCACATTAGGAAAATTTGTATGGAGCACCCTACTGCAGAGCACACCGACATGGACGAAAGGGTCGACTGGCTAATAGAAAAAATTTTTGCGGGACCACTCAAAACATCATAGTTAGACCTAGCAAATGATGAAAAGTGAAACCCGCGATCGATTGGAGAAACCTTATTTTACACTGAAAAATTCCACATAAGGAAAATTTGTATGGAGCACCCTACTGCAGAGCACACCGACAGGGCCGGGAAGGAAGGCCCGGTCCAAGAAAAAATTTTTGCGGGACCACTCAAAACATCATAGTTAGACCTAGCAAATGATGAAAAGTGAAACCCGCGATCGATTGGAGAAACCTTATTTTACACTGAAAAATTCCACATAAGGAAAATTTGTATGGAGCACCCTACTGCAGAGCACACCGACAGGGCCGGGAAGGAAGGCCCGGTCCAAGAAAAAATTTTTGCGGGACCACTCAAAACATCATAGTTAGACCTAGCAAATGATGAAAAGTGAAACCCGCGATCGATTGGAGAAACCTTATTTTACACTGAAAAATTCCACATAAGGAAAATTTGTATGGAGCACCCTACTGCAGAGCACACCGACATGGACGAAAGGGTCGACTGGCTAAGAGAAAAAATTTTTGCGGGACCACTCAAAACATCATAGTTAGACCTAGCAAATGATGAAAAGTGAAACCCGCGATCGATTGGAGAAACCTTATTTTACACTGAAAAATTCCACATAAGGAAAATTTGTATGGAGCACCCTACTGCAGACACACCGACAGGGCCGGGAAGGAAGGCCCGGTCCAAGAAAAAATTTTTGCGGGACCACTCAAAACATCATAGTTAGACCTAGCAAATGATGAAAAGTGAAACCCGCGATCGATTGGAGAAACCTTATTTTACACTGAAAAATTCCACATAAGGAAAATTTGTATGGAGCACCCTACTGCAGAGCACACCGACAGGGCCGGGAAGGAAGGCCCGGTCCAAGAAAAAATTTTTGCGGGACCACTCAAAACATCATAGTTAGACCTAGCAAATGATGAAAAGTGAAACCCGCGATCGATTGGAGAAACCTTATTTTACACTGAAAAATTCCACATAAGGAAAATTTGTATGGAGCACCCTACTGCAGAGCACACCGACAGGGCCGGGAAGGAAGGCCCGGTCCAAGAAAAAATTTTTGCGGGACCACTCAAAACATCATAGTTAGACCTAGCAAATGATGAAAAGTGAAACCCGCGATCGATTGGAGAAACCTTATTTTACACTGAAAAATTCCACATAAGGAAAATTTGTATGGAGCACCCTACTGCAGAGCACACCGACAGGGCCGGGAAGGAAGGCCCGGTCCAAGAAAAAATTTTTGCGGGACCACTCAAAACATCATAGTTAGACCTAGCAAATGATGAAAAGTGAAACCCGCGATCGATTGGAGAAACCTTATTTTACACTGAAAAATTCCACATAAGGAAAATTTGTATGGAGCACCCTACTGCAGAGCACACCGACAGGGCCGGGAAGGAAGGCCCGGTCCAAGAAAAAATTTTTGCGGGACCACTCAAAACATCATAGTTAGACCTAGCAAATGATGAAAAGTGAAACCCGCGATCGATTGGAGAAACCTTATTTTACACTGAAAAATTCCACATAAGGAAAATTTGTATGGAGCACCCTACTGCAGAGCACACCGACAGGGCCGGGAAGGAAGGCCCGGTCCAAGAAAAAATTTTTGCGGGACCACTCAAAACATCATAGTTAGACCTAGCAAATGATGAAAAGTGAAACCCGCGATCGATTGGAGAAACCTTATTTTACACTGAAAAATTCCACATAAGCAAAATTTGTATGGAGCACCCTACTGCAGAACACACCGACATGGACGAAAGGGTCGACTGGCCAAGAGAAAAAATTTTTGCGGGACCACTCAAAACATCATAGTTAGACCTAGCAAATGATGAAAAGTGAAACCCGCGATCGATTGGAGAAACCTTATTTTACACTGAAAATTCCACATAAGGAAAATTTGTATGGAGCACCCTACTGTGGTCACCATCGGTCGAGTTGGTCGAGACGGGCAAAAAATTTTTTTTTCCATATCGTCTCAAAACATGATTTATGGACCTTGTAAATGTTGAAAAGTGAAACGAAATCACTTTTGGAGCGATGAAAATTTTGTATGGGAGGTCCCTACCCGGAACAAATTTTACTAGTAAAGTCATCATTCCGCGACGAGAAATTTGAAAATGGTCAAATATGGTTAAGATGTCATGTTCATTCCCTACTATGGGGGACCAGGTCGTCACGAAAAAATTTTTTTCTCGACCTGGTCAAATGTGGTTCTGCGACGGAGGTTAAACTAATATTGCATAATTTGGCCCAAAAACCCCCCTCTGTCAGAAAAATTTCCCCTTCAAGAGCGAAAGCAGACCACATAAGTTGAGTTTCGAGGTATCTGAAAGTTGAATATAGAGCGAGGTTCTAAGCGAAGGGATAGCTTAACGTTGAGCATTGAACGCAAAAAAGCTTAGAGATAAGCTTATGATACAAGGGTTGTGGTGCATGAGGCCGCTTAACGTTGAGCTTTGAACGCACATGGCTAGAACTAAGCTAAGAGATACCTATAGTGGTGCATGGAACTGCTCACAAGTTGAGCTTCGAGAAGTCCAAAGGCAAAATGTAGAGCGAGGTTCTAAGCGAAGGGATAGCTTAACGTTGAGCATTGAACGCAAAAAGCTTAGAGATAAGCTTATTATATAACGATTGTGGTGCAGGACACAGCTTAACGTTGAGCTTTGAACGCACATGGCTAGAACTAAGCTAAGAGATACGGGTAGTGGTGCATGGAACTGCTCACAAGTTGAGCTTCGAGAAGTCCAAAGGCAAAATATAGAGAGAGGTCCTAGCAGCCTAAAAAACTTCTAGGGCCGACAGCTCACAAGTTGAGTTTCGAACGCAATTAGGCTACCCTGGTAGCCTTGATTTGAAAGCATTAAGGCAATGATATGGTAGAATGCCCGATCTTAAACCTATTGACAGAGAATGTGTACGAGTAAGCATAGATGTGGAGGAGCACATACCCTAAACAGTCCCGAAAGATGGTTAGCTAAGTGATGCATCACAAATGGACTTGGCGCACCAAGTTCACACTGAAACACACACGATCGCGTATATTAAAACCTGTTGTGTGGTGCATCACTAATAAAGTTTGGTGCGTCAAACGAACATGAGAGTTGAGCATATTGGGTATGTGTGATAACACACTTTGCACGACAATCGAGAAACCGCATAAGCTCAGTATAACACAGCAGGGGAAGATTGATGAAAACCAGAGCTAATACATGCAACAGGCCGGGAATGCTGCTTCTGAAGGTGGTAGGACCGGTGCACTTATTAGTTAAACCAATCGGCCGATTGAGTTGAAGTCTGGTACCGATCTTTCACTTGACTGTGCCCCATCAACTATTGATGGTAGTGTAGAGGACTACCATGGTTGTGACGGGAAGCGGGAATCAGGGTTCGATTCCGGAGCTAGTAGAGAGTGCCTGATAAAGGCCATGGTACACATCCAAATCAGGAAAGCAGCAGGAAACACTACCATACATTGCCAGGTGCATAGGAGGATTGCAAGCCCGTAAATTGCCCGATCATAGCCAACGATGCTGAGAACGGAATTTATTCCT
>NW_026525826.1:20000-22966 GCF_943734725.1 Anopheles marshallii | reverse complement strand
GATGAAAAGTGAAACCCGCGATCGATTGGAGAAACCTTATTTTACACTGAAAAATTCCACATAAGGAAAATTTGTATGGAGCACCCTACTGCAGAGCACACCGACAGGGCCGGGAAGGAAGGCCCGGTCCAAGAAAAAATTTTTGCGGGACCACTCAAAACATCATAGTTAGACCTAGCAAATGATGAAAAGTGAAACCCGCGATCGATTGGAGAAACCTTATTTTACACTGAAAAATTCCACATAAGGAAAATTTGTATGGAGCACCCTACTGCAGAGCACACCGACAGGGCCGGGAAGGAAGGCCCGGTCCAAGAAAAAATTTTTGCGGGACCACTCAAAACATCATAGTTAGACCTAGCAAATGATGAAAAGTGAGACCCGCGATCGATTGGAGAAACCTTATTTTACACTGAAAAATTCCACATAAGGAAAATTTGTATGGAGCACCCTACTGCAGAGCACACCGACAGGGCCGGGAAGGAAGGCCCGGTCCAAGAAAAAATTTTTGCGGGACCACTCAAAACATCATAGTTAGACCTAGCAAATGATGAAAAGTGAAACCCGCGATCGATTGGAGAAACCTTATTTTACACTGAAAAATTCCACATAAGGAAAATTTGTATGGAGCACCCTACTGCAGAGCACACCGACAGGGCCGGGAAGGAAGGCCCGGTCCAAGAAAAAATTTTTGCGGGACCACTCAAAACATCATAGTTAGACCTAGCAAATGATGAAAAGTGAAACCCGCGATCGATTGGAGAAACCTTATTTTACACTGAAAAATTCCACATAAGGAAAATTTGTATGGAGCACCCTACTGCAGAGCACACCGACAGGGCCGGGAAGGAAGGCCCGGTCCAAGAAAAAATTTTTGCGGGACCACTCAAAACATCATAGTTAGAACCTAGCAAATGATGAAAAGTGAAACCCGCGATCGATTGGAGAAACCTTATTTTACACTGAAAATTCCACATAAGGAAAATTTGTATGGAGCACCCTGCTGTGGTCACCATCGGTCGAGTTGGTCGAGACGGGCAAAAAATTTTTTTTTCCATATCGTCTCAAAACATGATTTATGGACCTTGTAAATGTTGAAAAGTGAAACGAAATCACTTTTGGAGCGATGAAAATTTTGTATGGGAGGGTCCCTACCCGGAACAAATTTTACTAGTAAAGTCATCATTCCGCGACGAGAAATTTGAAAATGGTCAAATATGGTTAAGATGTCATGTTCATTCCCTACTATGGGGGACCAGGTCGTCACGAAAAAATTTTTTTCTCGACCTGGTCAAATGTGGGTTCTGCGACGGAGGTTAAACTAATATTGCATAATTTGGCCCAAAAACCCCCCTCTGTCAGAAAAATTTCCCCTTCAAGAGCGAAAGCAGACCACATAAGTTGAGCTTCGAGGTATCTGAAAGTTGAATATAGAGCGAGGTTCTAAGCGAAGGGATAGCTTAACGTTGAGCATTGAACGCAAAAAAGCTTAGAGATAAGCTTAAGATACAAGGGTTGTGGTGCATGAGGCCGCTTAACGTTGAGCTTTGAACGCACATGGCTAGAACTAAGCTAAGAGATACCCTATAGTGGTGCATGGAACAGCTCACAAGTTGAGCTTCGAGAAGTCCAAAGGCAAAATGTAGAGCGAGGTTCTAAGCGAAGGGATAGCTTAACGTTGAGCATTGAACGCAAAAAAAGCTTAGAGATAAGCTTATTATATAAGGATTGTGGTGCAGTACACAGCTTAACGTTGAGCTTTTGAACGCACATGGCTAGAACTAAGCTAAGAGATACGGGTAGTGGTGCATGGAACTGCTCACAAGTTGAGCTTCGAGAAGTCCAAAGGCAAAATGTAGAGAGAGGTCCTAGCAGCCTAAAAAAACTTCTAGGGCCGACAGCTCACAAGTTGAGTTTCGAACGCAATTAGGTTACCTTGGTAGCCTGAATTTGAAAGCATTAAGGCAATGATATGGTAGAATGCCCGATCTTAAACCTATTGACAGAGAATGTGTACGAGTAAGCATAGATGTGGAGGAGCACATACCCTAAACAGTCCCGAAAGATGGTTAGCTAAGTGATGCATCACAAATGGACTTGGCGCACCAAGTTCACACTGAAACACACACGATCGCGTATATTAAAACCTGTTGTGTGGTGCATCACTAATAAAGTTTGGTGCGTCAAACGAACATGAGAGTTGAGCATATTGGGTATGTGTGATAACACACTTTGCACGACAATCGAGAAACCGCATAAGCTCAGTATAACACAGCAGGGGAAGATTGATGAAAACCAGAGCTAATACATGCAACAGGCCGGGAATGCTGCTTCTGAAGGTGGTAGGACCGGTGCACTTATTAGTTAAACCAATCGGCCGATTGAGTTGAAGTCTGGGTACCGATCTTTCACTTGACTGTGCCCCATCAACTATTGATGGTAGTGTAGAGGACTACCATGGTTGTGACGGGAAGCGGGAATCAGGGTTCGATTCCGGAGCTAGTAGAGAGTGCCCTGATAAAGGCCATGGTACACATCCAAATCAGGAAAGCAGCAGGAAACACTACCATACATTGCCAGGTGCATAGGAGGATTGCAAGCCCGTAAATTGCCCGATCATAGCCAGCGATGCTGAGAACGGAATTTATTCCTTCGATCGTCGTTGGTTCACATGTTTACTGGATGGTTGTACGAACACCATACCCGGTGGTAAGTACAGTGGAGCTCGCCTTCACAACATAATGTTCACCAGTTGGAACGCATAGATTGGAATAGCTCACATAGTGTTGGATTGCTGGAAACACACATTCCAGACTGCTCCGGTGGTCATGGAAAGGAGAGGATTGCAAGCCCGTAAATTGCCCGATTATAGCCAACGATGCTGAGAACGGAAATTTATTCCTTCGATCGGTCCGTTGGGTTCACATGTTTACT
The DNA here is from genome assembly GCF_943734725.1 of Anopheles marshallii. Classification (NCBI taxonomy): domain Eukaryota; kingdom Metazoa; phylum Arthropoda; class Insecta; order Diptera; family Culicidae; genus Anopheles; species Anopheles marshallii. The sequence goes on along the minus strand of NW_026525826.1, from coordinate 20,032 downwards.
GATGGGTTGTACGAACACCATACCCGGTGGTA
>NW_026525826.1:5000-10000 GCF_943734725.1 Anopheles marshallii | reverse complement strand
GGCCACGATAAGCCATTTCTATCAAGAAGGCCATGGACAGTTCTAAACAACCACGAAAGCTTCCAAGAGTTGAAACATTGCCTATCAAGTAGGCCGTAGCAGCCCATAGCAACCCAACCAAGATACTCTAACAGGCCAAGATTGGTTGGAGATTTCAAAATTTGGCTAAGTCCATGGCCACCATAAGCCATTTCTATCAAGAAGGCCATGGACAGTGCTTAGCAACCACGAAAGCTTCCAAGAGTTGAAACATTGCCTATCAAGTAGGCCGTACCAGCCCATAGCAACCCAACCAAGATACTCTAACAGGCCAAGATTGGTTGGAGACTTCAAAATTTTGCTAAGTCCATGGCCACCATAAGCCATTTCTATCAAGAAGGCCATGGACAGTGCTTAGCAACCACGAAAGCTTCCAAGAGTTGAAACATTGCCTATCAAGTAGGCCGTACCAGCCCATAGCAACCCAACCAAGATACTCTAACAGGCCAAGATTGGATCTCAAAATGTTGCTAAGTCCATGGCCACGATAAGCCATTTCTATCAAGAAGGCCATGGACAGTTCTAAACAACCACGAAAGCTTCCAAGAGTTGAAACATTGCCTATCAAGTAGGCCGTAGCAGCCCATAGCAACCCAACCAAGATAATCTAACAGGCCAAGATTGGTTGGAGATTTCAAAATTTGGCTAAGTCCAGATTTTTTTACCCTTCGGGAAAACAACCCTAGTTCACCAAGTTGAACGCGAAAAACTGTCCATAGGATACGCACAAAACGTTTATTGAGTTGGTCACCATATGTGGAAATTATGGTGAAAATAAGCCAAGTTCCGGAGTTTTTAACTCACACGAAACCACGAAAAACTTTCATTAGGAAAACTTGGTTGGAGCACCCTACTGCAGAACACACCGACATGGACGAAAGGGTTGACTGGCTAAGAGAAAAAATTTTTGCGGGACCACTCAAAACATCATAGTTAGACCTAGCAAATGATGAAAAGTGAAACCCGCGATCGATTGGAGAAACCTTATTTTACACTGAAAAATTCCACATAAGCAAAATTTGTATGGAGCACCCTACTGCAGAACACACCGACAGGGCCGGGAAGGAAGGCCCGGTCCAAGAAAAAATTTTTGCGGGACCACTCAAAACATCATAGTTAGACCTAGCAAATGATGAAAAGTGAAACCCGCGATCGATTGGAGAAACCTTATTTTACACTGAAAAATTCCACATAAGGAAAATTTGTATGGAGCACCCTACTGCAGAGCACACCGACAGGGCCGGGAAGGAAGGCCCGGTCCAAGAAAAAATTTTTGCGGGACCACTCAAAACATCATAGTTAGACCTAGCAAATGATGAAAAGTGAAACCCGCGATCGATTGGAGAAACCTTATTTTACACTGAAAAATTCCACATAAGGAAAATTTGTATGGAGCACCCTACTGCAGAGCACACCGACAGGGCCGGGAAGGAAGGCCCGGTCCAAGAAAAAATTTTTGCGGGACCACTCAAAACATCATAGTTAGACCTAGCAAATGATGAAAAGTGAAACCCGCGATCGATTGGAGAAACCTTATTTTACACTGAAAAATTCCACATAAGGAAAATTTGTATGGAGCACCCTACTGCAGAGCACACCGACAGGGCCGGGAAGGAAGGCCCGGTCCAAGAAAAAATTTTTGCGGGACCACTCAAAACATCATAGTTAGACCTAGCAAATGATGAAAAGTGAAACCCGCGATCGATTGGAGAAACCTTATTTTACACTGAAAAATTCCACATAAGGAAAATTTGTATGGAGCACCCTACTGCAGAACACACCGACATGGTCGAAAGGGTCGATTGGCTAAGAGAAAAAATTTTTGCGGGACCACTCAAAACATCATAGTTAGACCTAGCAAATGATGAAAAGTGAAACCCGCGATCGATTGGAGAAACCTTATTTTACACTGAAAAATTCCACATAAGGAAAATTTGTATGGAGCACCCTACTGCAGAGCACACCGACAGGGCCGGGAAGGAAGGCCCGGTCCAAGAAAAAATTTTTGCGGGACCACTCAAAACATCATAGTTAGACCTAGCAAATGATGAAAAGTGAAACCCGCGATCGATTGGAGAAACCTTATTTTACACTGAAAAATTCCACATTAGGAAAATTTGTATGGAGCACCCTACTGCAGAGCACACCGACATGGACGAAAGGGTCGACTGGCTAAGAGAAAAAATTTTTGCGGGACCACTCAAAACATCATAGTTAGACCTAGCAAATGATGAAAAGTGAAACCCGCGATCGATTGGAGAAACCTTATTTTACACTGAAAAATTCCACATAAGGAAAATTTGTATGGAGCACCCTACTGCAGAGCACACCGACAGGGCCGGGAAGGAAGGCCCGGTCCAAGAAAAAATTTTTGCGGGACCACTCAAAACATCATAGTTAGACCTAGCAAATGATGAAAAGTGAAACCCGCGATCGATTGGAGAAACCTTATTTTACACTGAAAAATTCCACATAAGGAAAATTTGTATGGAGCACCCTACTGCAGAGCACACCGACAGGGCCGGGAAGGAAGGCCCGGTCCAAGAAAAAATTTTTGCGGGACCACTCAAAACATCATAGTTAGACCTAGCAAATGATGAAAAGTGAAACCCGCGATCGATTGGAGAAACCTTATTTTACACTGAAAAATTCCACATAAGGAAAATTTGTATGGAGCACCCTACTGCAGAGCACACCGACAGGGCCGGGAAGGAAGGCCCGGTCCAAGAAAAAATTTTTGCGGGACCACTCAAAACATCATAGTTAGACCTAGCAAATGATGAAAAGTGAAACCCGCGATCGATTGGAGAAACCTTATTTTACACTGAAAAATTCCACATTAGGAAAATTTGTATGTATCACCCTACTGCAGAGCACACCGACATGGACGATAGGGTCGACTGGCTAAGAGAAAAAATTTTTGCGGGACCACTCAAAACATCATAGTTAGACCTAGCAAATGATGAAAAGTGAAACCCGCGATCGATTGGAGAAACCTTATTTTACACTGAAAATTCCACATAAGGAAAATTTGTATGGAGCACCCTGCTGTGGTCACCATCGGTCGAGTTGGTCGAGACGGGCAAAAAATTTTTTTTTCCATATCGTCTCAAAACATGATTTATGGACCTTGTAAATGTTGAAAAGTGAAACGAAATCACTTTTGGAGCGATGAAAATTTTGTATGGGAGGTCCCTACCCGGAACAAATTTTACTAGTAAAGTCATCATTCCGCGACGAGAAATTTGAAAATGGTCAAATATGGTTAAGATGTCATGTTCATTCCCTACTATGGGGGACCAGGTCGTCACGAAAAAATTTTTTTCTCGACCTGGTCAAATGTGGTTCTGCGACGGAGGTTAAACTAATAATGCATAATTTGGGCCAAAAACCCCCCTCTGTCAGAAATTGTACCCGTTCAAGAGCAATTGCAGACCACATAAGTTGAGCTTTGAGGTATCTGAAAGTTGAATATAGAGCGAGGTTCTAAGCGAAGGGATAGCTTAACGTTGAGCATTGAACGCAAAAAAGCTTAGAGATAAGCTTAAGATACAAGGGTTGTGGTGCATGAGGCCGCTTAACGTTGAGCTTTGAACGCACATGGCTAGAACTAAGCTAAGAGATACCTATAGTGGTGCATGGAACTGCTCACAAGTTGAGCTTCGAGAAGTCCAAAGGCAAAATGTAGAGCGAGGTTCTAAGCGAAGGGATAGCTTAACGTTGAGCATTGAACGCAAAAAAGCTTAGAGATAAGCTTATTATATAACGATTGTGGTGCAGGACACAGCTTAACGTTGAGCTTTGAACGCACATGGCTAGAACTAAGCTAAGAGATACGGGTAGTGGTGCATGGAACTGCTCACAAGTTGAGCTTCGAGAAGTCCAAAGGCAAAATATAGAGAGAGGTCCTAGCAGCCTAAAAAACTTCTAGGGCCGACAGCTCACAAGTTGAGTTTCGAACGCAATTAGGCTACCCTGGTAGCCTTGATTTGAAAGCATTAAGGCAATGATATGGTAGAATGCCCGATCTTAAACCTATTGACAGAGAATGTGTACGAGTAAGCATAGATGTGGAGGAGCACATACCCTAAACAGTCCCGAAAGATGGTTAGCTAAGTGATGCATCACAAATGGACTTGGCGCACCAAGTTCACACTGAAACACACACGATCGCGTATATTAAAACCTGTTGTGTGGTGCATCACTAATAAAGTTTGGTGCGTCAAACGAACATGAGAGTTGAGCATAATGGGTATGTGTGATAACACACTTTGCACGACAATCGAGAAACCGCATAAGCTCAGTATAACACAGCAGGGGAAGATTGATGAAAACCAGAGCTAATACATGCAACAGGCCGGGAATGCTGCTTCTGAAGGTGGTAGGACCGGTGCACTTATTAGTTAAACCAATCGGCCGATTGAGTTGAAGTCTGGTACCGATCTTTCACTTGACTGTGCCCCATCAACTATTGATGGTAGTGTAGAGGACTACCATGGTTGTGACGGGAAGCGGGAATCAGGGTTCGATTCCGGAGCTAGTAGAGAGTGCCTGATAAAGGCCATGGTACACATCCAAATCAGGAAAGCAGCAGGAAACACTACCATACATTGCCAGGTGCATAGGAGGATTGCAAGCCCGTAAATTGCCCGATCATAGCCAGCGATGCTGAGAACGGAATTTATTCCTTCGATCGTCGTTGGTTCACATGTTTACTGATGGTTGTACGAACACCATACCCGGTGGTAAGTACAGTGGAGCTCGCCTTCACAACATAATGTTCACCAGTTGGACGCATAGATTGGAATAGCTCACATAGTGTTGGATTGCTGGAAACACACATTCCAGACTGCTCCGGTAGTCATGGAAAGGAGAGGATTGCAAGCCCGTAAATTGCCCGATTATAGCCAACGATGCTGAGAACGGAATTTATTCCTTCGATCGTCGTTGGTTCACATGTT
>NW_026525825.1:10000-23109 GCF_943734725.1 Anopheles marshallii | reverse complement strand
CTTATGTGGAATTTTTCAGTGTAAAATAAGGTTTCTCCAATCGATCGCGGGTTTCACTTTTCATCATTTGCTAGGTCTAACTATGATGTTTTGAGTGGTCCCGCAAAAATTTTTTCTTGGACCGGGCCTTCCTTCCCGGCCCTGTCGGTGTGCTCTGCAGTAGGGTGCTCCATACAAATTTTCCTTATGTGGAATTTTTCAGTGTAAAATAAGGTTTCTCCAATCGATCGCGGGTTTCACTTTTCATCATTTGCTAGGTCTAACTATGATGTTTTGAGTGGTCCCGCAAAAATTTTTTCTTGGACCGGGCCTTCCTTCCCGGCCCTGTCGGTGTGCTCTGCAGTAGGGTGCTCCATACAAATTTTCCTTATGTGGAATTTTCAGTGTAAAATAAGGTTTCTCCAATCGATCGCGGGTTTCACTTTTCATCATTTGCTAGGTCTAACTATGATGTTTTGAGTGGTCCCGCAAAAATTTTTTCTCTTGGCCAGTCGACCCTTTCGTCCATGTCGGTGTGTTCTGCAGTAGGGTGCTCCATACAAATTTTCCTTATGTGGAATTTTTCAGTGTAAAATAAGGTTTCTCCAATCGATCGCGGGTTTCACTTTTCATCATTTGCTAGGTCTAACTATGATGTTTTGAGTGGTCCCGCAAAAATTTTTTCTTGGACCGGGCCTTCCTTCCCGGCCCTGTCGGTGTGCTCTGCAGTAGGGTGCTCCATACAAATTTTCCTTATGTGGAATTTTTCAGTGTAAAATAAGGTTTCTCCAATCGATCGCGGGTTTCACTTTTCATCATTTGCTAGGTCTAACTATGATGTTTTGAGTGGTCCCGCAAAAATTTTTTCTCTTAGCCAGTCGACCCTTTCGTCCATGTCGGTGTGTTCTGCAGTAGGGTGCTCCATACAAATTTTCCTTATGTGGAATTTTTCAGTGTAAAATAAGGTTTCTCCAATCGATCGCGGGTTTCACTTTTCATCATTTGCTAGGTCTAACTATGATGTTTTGAGTGGTCCCGCAAAAATTTTTTCTTGGACCGGGCCTTCCTTCCCGGCCCTGTCGGTGTGCTCTGCAGTAGGGTGCTCCATACAAATTTTCCTTATGTGGAATTTTTCAGTGTAAAATAAGGTTTCTCCAATCGATCGCGGGTTTCACTTTTCATCATTTGCTAGGTCTAACTATGATGTTTTGAGTGGTCCCGCAAAAATTTTTTCTTGGACCGGGCCTTCCTTCCCGGCCCTGTCGGTGTGCTCTGCAGTAGGGTGCTCCATACAAATTTTCCTTATGTGGAATTTTTCAGTGTAAAATAAGGTTTCTCCAATCGATCGCGGGTTTCACTTTTCATCATTTGCTAGGTCTAACTATGATGTTTTGAGTGGTCCCGCAAAAATTTTTTCTTGGACCGGGCCTTCCTTCCCGGCCCTGTCGGTGTGCTCTGCAGTAGGGTGCTCCATACAAATTTTCCTTATGTGGAATTTTTCAGTGTAAAATAAGGTTTCTCCAATCGATCGCGGGTTTCACTTTTCATCATTTGCTAGGTCTAACTATGATGTTTTGAGTGGTCCCGCAAAAATTTTTTCTTGGACCGGGCCTTCCTTCCCGGCCCTGTCGGTGTGCTCTGCAGTAGGGTGCTCCATACAAATTTTCCTTATGTGGAATTTTTCAGTGTAAAATAAGGTTTCTCCAATCGATCGCGGGTTTCACTTTTCATCATTTGCTAGGTCTAACTATGATGTTTTGAGTGGTCCCGCAAAAATTTTTTCTTGGACCGGGCCTTCCTTCCCGGCCCTGTCGGTGTGCTCTGCAGTAGGGTGCTCCATACAAATTTTCCTTATGTGGAATTTTTCAGTGTAAAATAAGGTTTCTCCAATCGATCGCGGGTTTCACTTTTCATCATTTGCTAGGTCTAACTATGATGTTTTGAGTGGTCCCGCAAAAATTTTTTCTCTTAGCCAGTCGACCCTTTCGTCCATGTCGGTGTGTTCTGCAGTAGGGTGCTCCATACAAATTTTCCTTATGTGGAATTTTTCAGTGTAAAATAAGGTTTCTCCAATCGATCGCGGGTTTCACTTTTCATCATTTGCTAGGTCTAACTATGATGTTTTGAGTGGTCCCGCAAAAATTTTTTCTTGGACCGGGCCTTCCTTCCCGGCCCTGTCGGTGTGCTCTGCAGTAGGGTGCTCCATACAAATTTTCCTTATGTGGAATTTTTCAGTGTAAAATAAGGTTTCTCCAATCGATCGCGGGTTTCACTTTTCATCATTTGCTAGGTCTAACTATGATGTTTTGAGTGGTCCCGCAAAAATTTTTTCTTGGACCGGGCCTTCCTTCCCGGCCCTGTCGGTGTGCTCTGCAGTAGGGTGCTCCATACAAATTTTCCTTATGTGGAATTTTTCAGTGTAAAATAAGGTTTCTCCAATCGATCGCGGGTTTCACTTTTCATCATTTGCTAGGTCTAACTATGATGTTTTGAGTGGTCCCGCAAAAATTTTTTCTTGGACCGGGCCTTCCTTCCCGGCCCTGTCGGTGTGCTCTGCAGTAGGGTGCTCCATACAAATTTTCCTTATGTGGAATTTTTCAGTGTAAAATAAGGTTTCTCCAATCGATCGCGGGTTTCACTTTTCATCATTTGCTAGGTCTAACTATGATGTTTTGAGTGGTCCCGCAAAAATTTTTTCTTGGACCGGGCCTTCCTTCCCGGCCCTGTCGGTGTGCTCTGCAGTAGGGTGCTCCATACAAATTTTCCTTATGTGGAATTTTTCAGTGTAAAATAAGGTTTCTCCAATCGATCGCGGGTTTCACTTTTCATCATTTGCTAGGTCTAACTATGATGTTTTGAGTGGTCCCGCAAAAATTTTTTCTTGGACCGGGCCTTCCTTCCCGGCCCTGTCGGTGTGCTCTGCAGTAGGGTGCTCCATACAAATTTTCCTTATGTGGAATTTTTCAGTGTAAAATAAGGTTTCTCCAATCGATCGCGGGTTTCACTTTTCATCATTTGCTAGGTCTAACTATGATGTTTTGAGTGGTCCCGCAAAAATTTTTTCTTGGACCGGGCCTTCCTTCCCGGCCCTGTCGGTGTGCTCTGCAGTAGGGTGCTCCATACAAATTTTCCTTATGTGGAATTTTTCAGTGTAAAATAAGGTTTCTCCAATCGATCGCGGGTTTCACTTTTCATCATTTGCTAGGTCTAACTATGATGTTTTGAGTGGTCCCGCAAAAATTTTTTCTTGGACCGGGCCTTCCTTCCCGGCCCTGTCGGTGTGCTCTGCAGTAGGGTGCTCCATACAAATTTTCCTTATGTGGAATTTTTCAGTGTAAAATAAGGTTTCTCCAATCGATCGCGGGTTTCACTTTTCATCATTTGCTAGGTCTAACTATGATGTTTTGAGTGGTCCCGCAAAAATTTTTTCTCTTAGCCAATCGACCCTTTCGTCCATGTCGGTGTGTTCTGCAGTAGGGTGCTCCAACCAAGTTTTCCTAATGAAAGTTTTTCGTGGTTTCGTGTGAGTTAAAAACTCCGGAACTTGGCTTATTTTCACCATAATTTCCACATATGGTGACCAACTCAATAAACGTTTTGTGCGTATCCTATGGACAGTTTTTCGCGTTCAACTTGGTGAACTAGGGTTGTTTTCCCGAAGGGTAGAAAAATCTGGACTTAGCCAAATTTTGAAATCTCCAACCAATCTTGGCCTGTTAGATTATCTTGGTTGGGTTGCTATGGGCTGCTACGGCCTACTTGATAGGCAATGTTTCAACTCTTGGAAGCTTTCGTGGTTGTTTAGAACTGTCCATGGCCTTCTTGATAGAAATGGCTTATGGTGGCCATGGACTTAGCAACATTTTGAGATCCAATCTTGGCCTGTTAGAGTATCTTGGTTGGGTTGCTATGGGCTGGTACGGCCTACTTGATAGGCAATGTTTCAACTCTTGGAAGCTTTCGTGGTTGCTAAGCACTGTTCATGGCCTTCTTGATAGAAATGGCTTATGGTGGCCATGGACTTAGCCAAATTTTGAAATCTCCAACCAATCTTGGCCTGTTAGATTATCTTGGTTGGTTTGCTATGGGCTGGTACGGCCTACTTGATAGGCAATGTTTCAACTCTTGGAAGCTCTCGTGGTTGCTAAGCACTGTTCGTGGCCTTCTTGATAGAAATGGCTTATGGTGGCCATGGACTTAGCAAAATTTTGAAGTCTCCAACCAATCTTGGCCTGTTAGATTATCTTGGTTGGTTTGCTATGGGCTGGTACGGCCTACTTGATAGGCAATGTTTCAACTCTTGGAAGCTCTCGTGGTTGCTAAGCACTGTTCGTGGCCTTCTTGATAGAAATGGCTTATGGTGGCCATGGACTTAGCAAAATTTTGAAGTCTCCAACCAATCTTGGCCTGTTAGATTATCTTGGTTGGTTTGCTATGGGCTGGTACGGCCTACTTGATAGGCAATGTTTCAACTCTTGGAACCTTTCGTGGTTGCTAAGCACTGTCCATGGCCTTCTTGATAGAAATGGCTTATGGTGGCCATGGACTTAGCAAAATTTTGAAGTCTCCAACCAATCTTGGCCTGTTAGATTATCTTGGTTGGTTTGCTATGGGCTGGTACGGCCTACTTGATAGGCAATGTTTCAACTCTTGGAAGCTTTCGTGGTTGCTAAGCACTGTCCATGGCCTTCTTGATAGAAATGGCTTATGGTGGCCATGGACTTAGCAAAATTTTGAAGTCTCCAACCAATCTTGGCCTGTTAGATTATCTTGGTTGGTTTGCTATGGGCTGGTACGGCCTACTTGATAGGCAATGTTTCAACTCTTGGAAGCTTTCGTGGTTGCTAAGCACTGTCCATGGCCTTCTTGATAGAAATGGCTTATGGTGGCCATGGACTTAGCAAAATTTTGAAGTCTCCAACCAATCTTGGCCTGTTAGATTATCTTGGTTGGGTTGCTATGGGCTGGTACGGCCTACTTGATAGGCAATGTTTCAACTCTTGGAAGCTTTCGTGGTTGCTTAGGATAAAAACCCCGACGAGAAAGGTTTCCCGGACTTATAAAAATAACCGATTAGCCCCAAGGACACATCTTCCTTGAAAGGCTAATCATGCACCACACACCACACCACCCATAGGCTTGCAAGCAGCACTCTTGTCGAGTGCAGCAAGCCTATGCTCACATCAACTACCGTACACGTACCACCATAGGCTTGCAAGCAGCACTCTTGTCGAGTGCAGCAAGCCTATGCTCATCAACTACCATACGTACCACCACAGCCTTGCAAGCAGCACTCTTGTCGAGTGCAGCAAGCCTATACTCCACGAACTAACCACTTCACCACCAAGCATGGGTCGCCTGAGAGGATCGATGCGAACGCATCTCTACAACTCGCAGCTCCCAGCCTGTAGTCCCGTCGTTTGCGGGCGGTCGAAGGTGTCGAAACTAGTTGTATCCACGGTCGACGGGAGCACAGCCACCAGGGTTCCCTGTGATAAGGTACTTCCACGTGCAGCGTGCACCCGCCCGTTGCGGCTCAGTCTAGTGCTATAGCGGGGATGAGACGGCAGTGTGCACGGGGCAGCACCGACGGATCTCAGAGGGTTGTTAAGCCCGCTAGCTTCCGATCACCTAATGGGTTTATGATGCGCTATCAGCTCGGATTGGATACGACCTTAGAGGCGTTCAGGCATAATCCAGCGGACGTAGCGTCATACCAAAGTCCGGTCGAACTAGTATTGAGCCAGTGGTCCGTACCTGTGGTTCCTCTCGTACTGCACAGGAATTCCGTTAAGATAGCAGCATACAGCACACACCAGTAGGGTAAAACTAACCTGTCTCACGACGGTCTAAACCCAGCTCACGTTCCCTTGAAAGGGTGAACAATCCTACGCTTGGTGAATTTTGCTTCACAATGATAGGAAGAGCCGACATCGAAGGATCAATAAGCCACGTCGCTATGAACGCTTGGCGGCCACAAGCCAGTTATCCCTGTGTAGTTGCGAGCGAACCTCCGTAGTGAACGGACGTGTTGTGGATGAGCTCTTGTCGACGCGTGCGTGTGAGTGTATACTGTGAGTGCATACTGAGTAAGACAAAGTGTGCGAAAGAGACACCAAACGGCCACCGAGGACCTTGGTTCCACGTGTCCGGCCACCGATCTCGGCCGCCGACCCCCCATCCAAATTTCACCCCCCCACCCCTTAAGGGGGGGGAGTTTTTCGTGGGCAGGTTTTTGTTGAATATTAAGGCGAATTGTGAACCGATCCGGACGATTAAGGTGTCGTTGGATGCGTCTCGGTAAGACGCATCTTACAAAACTTTGTATGTGTGTGTGTGTGCGTTACACCGGAAGTGGCACTTGAAAAACTGTGAGTTTTTGGTGGGGGACCGTTTTACCCCCCAAAAAGTGCGTTAGTGATCTTAAAAACACTTGAGGACTATAAGTGAGAATATCCCGCGTCGATAGAGTGGTCTAACATTTTTGTGCGACGAACCGTTGCGGAGTTATAGGCTTCCAAAGTTGGAGGTTTTGGCGATTTCCGGCGTCTTTCGTTCCCATACATTTTGTATGGGACAGCTGTTCGGTGGCGCGTTCTTGGCCGAGTACCGTGTGTCGTCGCGTGTGACGTCAGTGCAAAGTACCGGTTTGCGCCCGATCTGGCGTTGTCGCCGCGAGTGTGCTGAAGAACATAACGGTAAAGCCCGGTGCAAGCGCACCGAAAAGTGTAACTTTTTGGCAAAGTGCACGATTTAAGGCACTTTCCGTTTGCCGTGTGTTCCTGTGTGCGTGCGTGTGTGCGAGTGTTTGGAGTGAAAATCGGCCGTATCAGCCAGGCCACGCGTGCCAGGGCTTTGGTTTCAAGTGTCCGGCCCCCGATCCTGGCCGCCGACCCCCCACCCAAATTTCACCCCCCCACCCCTTAAGGGGGGGGAGTTTTTCGTGGGCAGGTTTTTGTTGAATATTAAGGCGAATTGTGAACCGATCCGGACGATTAAGGTGTCGTTGGATGCGTCTCGGTAAGACGCATCTTACAAAATTTTGTATGTGTGTGTGTGTGCGTTACACCGGAAGTGGCACTTGAAAAACTGTGAGTTTTTGGTGGGGGACCGTTTTACCCCCCAAAAAGTGCGTTAGTGATCTTAAAAACACTTGAGGACTATAAGTGAGAATATCCCGCGTCGATAGAGTGGTCTAACATTTTTGTGCGACGAACCGTTGCGGAGTTATAGGCTTCCAAAGTTGGAGGTTTTGGCGATTTCCGGCGTCTTTCGTTCCCATACATTTTGTATGGGACAGCTGTTCGGTTGCGCGTTCTTGGCCGAGTACCGTGTGTTTCTGTGTGCGTGCGTGTGTGCGAGTGTTTGGAGTGAAAATCGGCCGTATCAGCCAGGCCACGCGTGCCAGGGCTTCGATTTCACGTGTCCGGCCCCCGATCCTGGCCGCCGACCCCCCACCCAAATTTCACCCCCCCACCCCTTAAGGGGGGGGAGTTTTTCGTGGACCACCTTTCTTTTTTTAATAAGGTGTAGGGTGGTCGGATCGGGACGTTTGGGGTATCGGTGGAAAGGTCTTGACAAGACGCATCCATTGAGACCTTGTGAGCGCGTCTGTGTGCGGTCTACCGGAAGTGGTGCCCGAAAAACCGTAGTTTTTCGGTTCCGGTAGATTTTGCCCCCCCTTAGGCGAATTCAACGGTACGAAAATAGTGCGAAACGCTTAGTGAGAACAGTGCGCTTCGTTTGAGGGGTCTACTGTTTCCATACGTGCAAAACTCGCTGAGATATAGGCCCCCAAACTTAGACATTTTCGTGTTTCCGGTGTGTCGGGACCGGTTTTTCTTAAGTAAGTACGAAAGTTTGTACCAAGGCGTTATTTCGTTTAAACGTGTCTCGACGGGGGGCAAAAATCCCCGTCGATCGAGCCCTCGCGCGTGCGATTCGGACTAAAACTCGCGGAGCTACGAAGGAGTGAAAAGTTTGATAAGTAGTTTGATAACTATTTATGCACTTATCAGACTTAGTGTAAAATCCTTAAAAGTGTGATTACTCGGCCATCCTTTGGGCTAGGGACACGCCCGAGGCATCGTTGGAAAGGTCTCGGCGAGAGGCAGCGGACCGCCACCCCCCCTTCCCCCTCCCATTTACCCCCTCCCCTACAGGAGGGAAAAGGCCGGTGCGAAGAGCGATTTTAACGTGTGGGGAGTCAATCAACGCGCTACGTCGCCGCGAGTCGGGGAGAACACCTCCCCCGACTCCCCCCCCCCCTCCACCCTCACCCGTAACAGTGAGAGGTGGAGATGTCGTCGACGGGGCGAACCCTCCGTTCCAGGACGGAGTCAACGGAGGAGAGGCCGGCGAAGCTCTCCACTATTCTGGAGCCGCGAGTGGCTCTTACACGAACATCTGTTCCGGGAGCGAAGCAGCAGTCCCCGGAAATGTCGGAGCTGAGACAGCTCCTCAATGAGACGTCGCTCACCAACGAGCAGCTGCGAGCGACGATCGTGGGTCTGCAACAGGAGATCCAGATGCTCCGGCAGCAGTTGGAAACAAATGCTGTGCAGGCCCGGCAAGATTTGCAGCTGGCCCGAGAGGAAGCCCGGATGCGCGAGACGCTGGCTCGTGAAGACATTGAGCGCCTGCGCAACGAGCTGAGGGAGGAGCGAGCCAGCTTCCAAGAGCTCCTTGCACAGACGCTGGGCTATGGAGGCAGCCAGAAGCAGCAGTGGCAGCAGCAGCAGCAGCAACAGCAGCAGCAGCAGCAGCAGCAGCAACGTCGTGAGCAGCAGCAGCAACAGCGACAGCAGGGAGCGGTGTCGGCAACGGCAGCTCCGCTTTCAGACCCGGAAGGCGGCTCCTGGGCTGAAGTGGTGCGTCGTAAGCCGGCCCGGCAACCGGGGAACAAGCCGCAGCAACAGCAGCAGCAGTGGCCGCAACTACCGCAACGGGCAGCGGTTCAGCGACAGCCGATCGCAGGACCGTCTAAGCAGCAGCCCCAGCAACATCAGGGACAACAGGCCCGGGGTAGCCAGCCTGGAGCACAACGAGGAGGTCGGCGTCAGCGGCAGCGAAAAACCAAGCCGGACGCTATTGAAATCGCCCCAGCTGAGGGACAAACCTGGACGGAGGTGTACCAGGCTGTCCGAACGGCTCCAGAAATGGAGAAACATGCTGAGGCCCTAGGCGTCGGGCGACGCACCACACGCTCCAGGCTTGTCATGGAGCTGAAGGAGAGCGCGGACGCTGCAGAAGTTCTGCAGTGCATCAAGCAGGTCTGCGCAAAGGCAGAACGGCCGGCCTCAGCTCGGCTGGTCACGCCTATGGTCGAAATCCGGTTGGACGCTGTCGACCCTTTAGCGAAGGAGACCGATGTGGCGATGGCGCTGACCAACCTGTGCCAATGCGAGGTGGAGGAGACATCGGTTCGCCTGCGACCTGCCTGGGACGGCACGAAAGTGGCGATAGTCCGCGTAACAGCCAGGGCTGCGGAGGGTCTGGTCGACAAGAGCGTCAAGATCAAATACACATCGTGTCTGATCCGGAAGGTGGCTCCTCTGCAGGCGCGTCAGCAACGGTGCTACAAGTGCCTCGAGATGGGGCACGTCCGAGCTGCGTGCAGGAGCGAAGTGGACCGCTCGACAAGCTGCATTCGCTGCGGGAAGCCGGATCACCAGGCGAAGAGCTGCACGGCGGAGGTGCGCTGCGTCGTGTGCAGCGGCCCGCACCCGGTCGGGCATCCGACGTGCCGGCGCTAAAAGTGCTGCAAGTGAACCTCGGGCGAAGCCGGGCAGCCCAAGACCTCATGCTGCAGACGGCTCGCGAGTTAGGGGCTCAGGTGGTGCTCGCCTGCGAACTATATCGACCACCTCGGGATGATCCGCGGTGGGCCATCGATGCGGAACAGAGCGTGGCGATAATAGCAACAGGGGCGTACCCTATTCAACGGCTTTGGGGGAGCGTCGTCCCGGGACTCGTGGTGGCCACCATAGCGGGAGTAACGTTCGCCAGCTGCTACGTGCCACCCAGCAGCGGCATCGAAGACTTCGAAAGCTTCCTCGGTGCGGTGGAGGTGTCGCTGGTCGGACACGCAACATCAGTCCTGGCCGGGGACTTCAACGCCTGGAACGAGGAGTGGGGGAGTGCGCGCACCACCCGGAAGGGGCAGGAGCTCCTGCATGTGGTGGAGCAGCTGGCACTGCAGACGCTGAACCGTGGCAACGCGCCCACGTTCAGGGGCAACGGGGTTGCACGGGAAAGCGTCGTTGACGTCTCCTTTGCCAGTCAGCTCATCGCACGGCCGGACTCATGGCGCGTGCTTAACCGCTTCTCAGGCAGTGATCATGCATACATCGAGTTCGGGGTGGACGTTCCTGGACAGCGCCCCCAGCGACGTGGCCAGCAGCACCGAAGCCGAGCAACAGCCAACGACGGGACAGCCAGGCACGCCGGGACGCGCTGGAAGACGAAGCAGTTCGACCGGCAGTGCTTCGACGTCGCACTCACGCACGGCCACTTCGGACATGTCGACACTCCGGAGGGGCTGGTCGGCGGACTCACTCGAGCGTGCGACGAGATTATGGAGAGGGTACACGGGGCTACCTACCACCGCAAGCCCCAGGTGTACTGGTGGTCTCCAGAAATCGAACGCCTGAGAGAGGAGTGTGAGGCAGCGGAGATAGCACATCACCGGGCCCAACCGTCGGAGCGGGACGTGACGTCGGGAAAGCTGCAAGACTGCCGACGCTTGCTGAAGGCCGGCATCCAGTCCAGCAAGGAGAGCTGCCTCCAGGAGCTGATAGACGGCGTCGAGGCGGAAGTGTTCGGTCTTGGCTATAAGATCGTGCGAGCGAAGCTGCGAAGCCGGGCGCCACCGGAAACGGACCGAGCCGTTCTCGGCCCGATCGTCGACGCCCTGTTCCCGGAGCACCCAGCGTTCGAGTGGCCTGAAATCGACGCGTGCACCGCCTCACATGAAGCTCTGAGGCCGGTCACGAGCTCGGAAATTCTTTCGCTGGCTGAGCGGATGGCCACCTCCAAGGCGCCAGGGCTGGACGGTATCCCGAATGCCGCAGTGAAGGCGGCAATGCGGAAGCACCCGGAGGTCTTCGCCAAGGTGTACAATCAGCTGCTCGAGCGAGGGGAGTTTCCTGCGGCATGGAAGGAGGCACGCCTTGTGTTGGTCACGAAGCCAGGTAAGCCGCCGGGCGATCCGTCGTCGCACCGCCCGCTGCTAATGCTGGGAGCAGTCGCCAAGGGGTTCGAACGGCTGATCTTAGATCGGCTGAACGACCACTTGGAGGACAGCGATGCTCCTCGCCTGTCAGCAAGGCAGTACGGGTTCCGGCGCGGTCGCTCCACGCTTCAGGCCATCGAGCGGGTGATAGAGCGAGGACAACACGCGAGGACGTTTCACCGCACCAACCAGCGGGATCCTCGATGTCTGGTGGTGGCAGCACTGGACGTCAGGAACGCCTTTAACTCTGCCAGCTGGAAGGCGATCGCGGTTGCCCTGCAGAAGCTGATGGTCCCTGCAGCCCTCCAGAAAATATTGCGCAGCTACTTTTCTGAGAGGAGGCTGGTGTACGAGACCAGCGAGGGGCCAGTGCGTCGTACGGTCACGGCGGGCGTTCCACAGGGCTCAATCCTGGGCCCGACCCTGTGGAACGCGATGTACGACGGCGTGCTTCGGCTGGAGCTGCCTGAGGGCGCCGAAGTGATCGGGTTTGCGGACGACATTGTCGTACTGGCGAGCGGAACAACACCACAGGCGGCGGCACAGCTTGCAGAGACGGCAATCACAATGATCAGCTCGTGGATGGCGCTACACCACCTGGAGCTTGCTCCGGCCAAGACCGAGCTGGTCATCGTCTCGACAATGCGGAGAGACAACACCCGTGTCCCGGTGCGCGTCAACGGGGTGGAGAGGATGCCGACCCGCACGATAAAGTACCTCGGGGTCATCCTCGAGGACCACTTGTCGTGGAAGCCACACGTCGAGCATGCTACGTCGAAAGCGCTCCGTGTGGCTCAGGCCATCTCCAGGCTGCTCCGCAACCACGGCGGGCCCAAGTGCGCGAAGCGGCGCCTCCTGGCATCGGTGGTGGACTCTGTCCTTCGCTACGCGGCGCCGATATGGCACGAGGCCGTCCAGCTGCAGGCGTGCCGAAGGCAGCTGAACCGCGTACAAGGAATCTACGCACGGCCAGTTGCCCGCACCTTCGTCACAGTGCGGTACGAGGTGGCAACGGTGCTCGCCAGCGTCATCCCGATCGTGCTGCAGGTGAAGGAGGACGCTCGCTGCCACCAGCGGCATCAGGCGACGGGAGCGAGCTTACGCGAACTGCGCACCGAGGAGCGGAACAGCACGATCGCCGAGTGGCAGCGGCAGTGGGACCAGCTGGAGCCTGAGAGCCGCTACACCAGATGGACGCACCGCCTCATCCCGGACCTGGCGACATGGAAGAACCGGCGGCACGGAGAGATGACGTTTCATCTCGCACAGCTCCTCTCCGGCCATGGGTTCTTCCATGAATATCTGAGCATCAAGAACCTGGCACCATCGGCTGACTGTACCAGATGCCCGGGAGTCCCAGAGAGCGCTGAGCACGCGTTTTTTGACTGCCCAAGGTTCGCGGACGTCCGGCACGAATTGCTCGGCGAGGACGACGCAGCGGCCGTGACGCCCGACAACCTTCTGGCGTACATGCTGAGCAGTCCAGCGCACTGGCACGGCGTATGTGAGGCGGCAAAGCTCATCACCACGGCACTGCAGCAGGATTGGTACGTGGAGCGTGCCACGAGTGCCAGTGCCGAGATGGTTGCCGCCGCACAAAGGATCGACGACGCGTCAAACGCCACCGTAGCAGCGCGTAATGAGCGGCGCAACGAGGCCCGTAGACTTCGAACGCGGGAAAGACAGGCGGCGAGGCCACCCCCAACTCACCCGGACGGTCGACCGTATTCGGAGGAGGAGTTGGCCCAGCGGGAACAGCAGCTGGCGCAGACGCGGGACAAGGTCCGTAGACACCGTGCTCGGCGGAAGGTGGAGAGCGGCGAGGCGGTGGACTACCGAGACTATCTTTGGGCCCTGTTTGGCGTCGGGGCGTTTGACGAATAACGACGAATATTGA